>NC_134484.1:358170051-358222551 GCF_040206685.1 Ascaphus truei
TGTCCTTGCTTTCCAGAAAAAGCCCACATTTGCTTTTGTCAGGGAGGTGAAATTCCTGGAAGCCACCTTTCAGGAAGTATTTCCTCAAATGAGTGAAAAGTGCATGGTATTGAGTTATTTTTTTAACCATAGATAATTCCTAGTGAGTCAAATAGGGTACCCCTGCTTCAGCTTAATGTAGGTTGGGGGCGGTGCTCTTGGGTAGGTAATAGATAATGCGACACTGTAGAGAAAAGTAACCCAATATGAAACACTCCCAGTCTGAATGATTGATGTGGAAGTTAAAATAAAATTTATTAAATGACAATTAACTACAATTCTACAATATAGAGGGTAATTTGTCCCATACACCTCACACATGTGCTCAGCGCACAAATGGTTAATAATGATAATACTTACCTGAGGCACCGCTATATATACCACCAAGCTTCCATTGAATGCCCCCTTCAAGCCTTGAGAAAGCATTTTGAACGTGAAACGCGTGCGTCGGCAGCAGCAGCAGCAGCAGCAGACGTGCACGGGCAGGGTCACTCACACACTGCTTCAACTGCACTCGCACGTCGATTAGTTGCGACTCCCTGCTCCTGCACTATACATATTTCGTACAGTTTCCAGACGACATGAGAGGTCTCATTCTAAGGCTTTGGTACAGAGGATAGCACTGTACTGTAGTATGGCAATAGAACCCCATTCATGAATATGGGTTGCCACTTCCATTATTTCTCTTAACTTGCGCCAACTCACTAATCTACATGGTAGAGTTTTACAAGTATACAATACCTGCCACAATTCACACTTCTTACAGTGTTTCATTACACACTGATAATGACATCTGTTTTATTCTGATACAGTGACTGTAGTATTCAGCCACACTGTTACGGACCCTTTACTGACTAGAGGTCACCGCTGCTACAGGCTTCCAGGCAAAATTGCAAACATCACTCAGTCATATGGTTGCAACTATCACCTAACCACAGGCCAATACCAAAGGTTATTTCAGAACATACTGCTTATAGCATGTGTCCACATACTTGGTTCTATTGACAGATCTACATTAAGTTTACCAGATTTGGCAGGAACTACACTTTTTACTGTGGTTCATTATATATGAAGAGAGGGAGTGGGAGTTGCTCAGTGAGTAAAGACACTGACTGGCACTGAGAGTTTGAAGCAAGTGAACCTGGTTCAATTCCCGGTGTCGGCTCCTTGTGACCTTGGGCAAGTTACTTTATCTCCCTGTGCCTCAGGCACCAACAAATAGATTGTATGCTCCATGGGGCAGGGACCATGTCTCTGTAAAGCGCTGAGTAAAACTACTGTAGCAGCGCTATACAAGAACATGCTATTATTATTATTATTATATAGAAAGACACAATGGTTTCTATGATATAGCGCCTGCAACATTCAATTACATTGTTACGGACCCTTCATTGACCAAAGGTAACTGTTATTACAAGCTACCATGTAAGACTGCAGCTAGCACGGAGTTAAATGACTGAAATCACCCTCTAATTGCAGGCAATAACTTAGGGTTACTACAGGAGTACTATGCTGTACTGCTCACAGCACAGGTCTACATACACTGTGGTAATTGATTATATCCTCTCTCCCACTTAACCACCAATTTGTGCAGATCCTTTTCATTTAAGGACTACAAGAGGAAGTTGGCGAAATGATTTATTCTTCATTTCCCATTATTCTGATGTAGCCAGGTCTCCCCAGAGTGTCAGCCCCTCCCTCACCTCGCTGCGATCGTGGGTGCCGCCGAGTCCAATGGCGGCCCCGTCGGGAGATCTGGCAGGTGAGGGCGGTCAGGTCCCGGCTCGGGGGTTGCCGGGGATGCGTGCGGCCAGTTGCCAAGGCCGCACGTGCGTCACAGGCATCCCGGCGCTCTCGCAGCCGGGCGGAGAGGGCGCCGTCATTGCGTGTTAGCTTGCGCATACGCAGTGGTCGCGCGAGTGTAGGGCTAGGACAGGGACTAACGCGCTGCCCCCTAGTGCAGGCCGGTTGCCGGGGACGCGATCGGGCCGTCGGTAAGGCCACGATCGCGTTGCCGCGGCCCCGGCGGCTCACAGAGCAGGGAGCCGCCATGGTGAGGTGCGTTGCGCATGCGCAGGGGTTAGGAGCGCCGGGAGGACTTCAGGGAACTCGCGCATGTGCAGAAGAGAGCCAGAAAAGCCCACGAAGCCCTAGCCTACCAGGGAAGGCTCTGAGCAGGGACTACAGATCCCATGAGCCTCTGTATGCCCCATGTGACACTAGGGAGCCAATAGGGCTTAGGAAGCCTCAGAAGGCAAGTGGATACATTTCGCGCGCTGAGGCCACGTTAAGCAGTCAGAGACCGGAGCAGCCCAGGGAAGGAGGTAGGGTACAGGAGTCAAGGACTCCCTGTACTAGGCCAGCACCCCCAGGGCCCGAGGTAGTTAGTTACCCCAATGTAGTGAGTGTTGCCAGGGAATGCTCTAGGTTAAGGGACCCTGTCACTCCGGATTGTCAGTTGGAGGTAGGGAGCTGTGAGGGAAGGAAGGGTGCGGGGAGCGAGTGCAGCTCCTTCACCCTATAGGTACCCACACCCCAGGTAGGCCCCAACTCCCCACTAGATTAGTGGGTAAGTGCTGAGGGAGGCCCAAGAGAGGGACGCTGCCCTTAGTGTAGTGCTGCCTTGTCAGAGTCACTGCGGTCAGTGCTGTGAGGTCTGACAAGCAGGAACCTTGTTGCGCAGCATATTGGCTGCCAGCATCCAGTGAACTACAGCTTGCTGCTGTAGGAGCTGGGACTTGTTAGGTATTAGTGAGGCTGATGGGACTTGGAGAGTTAGGGGAGTGGGACAGGTCATTAACCCCTGTAGGCCCCTAGGAGTTTCCCCAAAGCCATTGCAGGTTGCTGTGCTATAGGAACGGCCTATAGTATAGCGCGGGCCACTTAGATTAGATAGGGACACAGCGGGTGCTGCTGTTCCTGTGAAACGGTTCGGACCCACGTTTGGGGTCCACAGAGACTATTCCAGAGTGGGACCGCCCTGGCGGTCCGCGTGCCAGGAGTTCGGTTGGAGGATCAGAAGGAGTCATCGCCCAACTGATCCTTTGTGAAGTGTTGCTGACCCGAGCACCGGAGTGCTCGGCAGGTACCTACAGTCATAAGTGCACCACCGGGCCCTTAGCATAAATAGTGACTGCGCAGTCACCCATTGACTCTCTCTACACGAGTACGGGACATTGGGTGGGGTTCTTTGGACACTGGGTGGGATCACCTGGTGTTGGGGAAGCGTCCTGCGGGACGTCGCAGTAAGTGTCTCCTCGAGAGAGGGTCACCTGTTCTGATATGTTATGTATTGATGTGATGATGTGTTATATGCTGTTCCCAGTAAATGGTATTAGTTAATATATAAATCACTGTGTATGGTATTATTGATTGTCCTGCGAGGAACCACTCCCCCTCTGGTGGGAGCCATCGCAGGTGGAGGCGCTGCATCGTTGTAAGTGAGTACCCCTAGTATAATTGCCCCAGGTTCCCCGTGGCGGAAGCTCAGCCCTCCTGCGAACCAACAGGTAATGCACCACACCTATGGTAACACCGTATGTTCTCCGCACCCACACTATATCTGCGATTGGGGGGGGGGAATACCCGTTACACTTAGGATCTAGCGTTTATATTTCACCCGACATAAGATCCTCTGTGCGTCTTACATGTACTTATTACCCTATATTTTAGTTTATTGTGATTTATTACATTTTATTTTAACTTCCACATCAATCATTCAGACTGGGCGCTTGAGTGCTTCATATTGGGTTACTTTTCTCTACCTTGTCGCATTAGATAATTCCTAGTCAATATAGAGAAAATGCCAGATTTTATGCCAGGTGGTATAAATATACACTATTTGGTCATGTACATTTTAATCAGATGCAAGTACTGGAGATATTATAATAAAAGCTTAATGGATCTATCATCTGCTATCTTTAGACATTTAAGCTTAAGTAATGGTATACTTTAAAGCCAGGCATGTGATACATTGGCAAGATACCCTTCTGTGTTTGTCATAATAATTATCCCATCCCTGATGAGATCTCTCAGATATGAATATGAACTCATTTTAAAACATCAGGTGGTATCTTTTAGTGGTAATTTATAGTCAATTTTCAAATTGCAAAAGAGCAAAATGTAATTATAGTGCGTCGTAAAACTAGGTTTATATCTATTACAAAATGACTAAACAATTAGGGTTTCTTTTAGTTAATTTCACCATTATAGAGCATAAGTTTTGTCGTCTTTAAATAACACTCTTCAATGTTGTATCAAAGAGAAGTAGTGTTGCTGAAAATATGCTCAACAAAGATAGTGACTTCTAATGCCAATCAGACTAATGTTATGATTGTAATGCGAGACAAATTATGGTGAGACCCTTAGTTATAATTGACACAATCCACATAAAATACCAGCTGTTCTCTCATACATTTTGTATAATTAATTGACCACAAGCTTGATTAATTAAGACAATAACATGTTTACCAGTTAGCAGTATATGTGTCTCTGTGCCAGCCAATTGCAAGGATAACAGAAAACCAAAGCGGGATGGGAAAAAAAATGCCAATCACCTCCTAAAATGAACATGATCAGCAAGATACAAGTTACTTTAAAAAAACATCACAGATGGTAGAATCAAATCATTGATAGTGTATGTTTTTTGGACTGACAAAATGTGGATAATCTTAATACCACATTTATCAGGATGCCAGCTGGTGAAATGAATTTAATCAGAAAAACACTGAAAATATATAAGAACGAAAACATAGAAAGTAAAAATAAACTTCATGCTAAAAAAACACGTTTTTCTAACGCTCTAATGAATTTTTACATTCATACATTGAATGCAGATGTTGTTATAAATGTATAAAGTATCGGAAAATTACAGCTTCACTTTCTTTTACTGTACATGAATATAGACTTTTAGGTATTCTGTACACTACAAACTATTAAAAATAATGTATGTGTTTAAAACAACCTCTATCTATTCTACAGGATGTATGTTCAACTCCAGAGTTTCTAACTGGACAGGACTTATGGACAAGTACATAGTACAAGTACATATTAAAGGATAATTGTAACAACAATTGACAATAACAGTTATACTTTGAAATGCTTATACTTACAGAGCAACAGAGAAACAGCTCTTGGGAATTAGATACTACAAGTAAATGTAAGCTTAATGTCTCTGCTAAATTGATTAGCAATAAAACAAGCTTAGTACAAAAATATCTGATAATCAAACATTTACTTTAGAAAGGTAAAATAAGCTTCCAGATAAGTGTCAAGAACTGAACACAAATTGAATAATTGTCTCACAGGTTAACCTGTAGATGTACACTGTTTCCAAACAAAGATGATATTACCACATTTTCTAACTGCTGTATTTCCATGTCCCCAAATACTGAAACAACAAAGGAAACATCTGTATACTTACATGTTTTATGAAGTGTGTCACTATCATATTTTAAAAATATCTTAGCTGATGGAGACTCCCCAGCCATGTAGCAGGAAAGATGAAAATCCAACCTTGGGTGGCTTGGTTGGGGTTTTTGTAAGATTTTTCATTGACTTGCATGTTGAGTTATAGTGTTCATGGTGTGTGGGCTGGGTTAAATGTTTACACATTCATTTAAAAAAAAAGTTAAAGATTGTAACAAAAAAGGAAAACATTTAAAAAGCAATTAATGAGCGTAAAGTTTAGCCTAAGAAAAAAGTAAATCAATGAAAACTCCTCCCACCGAAGGAAAGAACGATGCACCGTTGTGGAAAGAAGTCACTTGCAAGGCTGATATGGTGACTAGAAAATATTTATTGGAGCATCATTGTGTAGTTCTGGCGGATCCTCTGACGCGTTTCAGCCGAGGGGCCTTTGTCAAAGGCCCCTGCGGCTGAAACGCGTCAGAGGATCCGCCAGAACTACACAATGATGCTCCAATAAATATTTTCTAGTCACCATATCAGCCTTGCAAGTGACTTCTTTCCACGGCGGTGCATCGTTCTTTCCTCCGGTGGGAGGAGTTTTCATTGATTCCAGTCTGCTACCGGTAGCACGCCGGGTTGCTGTGTCAGCTGATTGCCAAGACACTGCGGGTCAAAGACCACCCACCGACACGGAGGAGTTTCCTGGTGGTTTCAGTTTGCCTGTCTGCAGTTGATTTCCTTATTCATCTGTCCGGCTTCAACTGCTTCATCAACTGTGAGTTTCTCCACGTTCAATACTATTAGTGCTCTACGGTGAGCCATTTGTTAGGAGAGATCATTTCTACTCACGAGTTCCCTTTGAAGATTAGCCGTGACTCAATTACATTTGTTTATTGTACAAGCAGGACCCAGTACCCTTACTGACTTTTGGAGCGCCTGAATGGTTAACCCCTCGATTACCCAATACACACTAAGAAAAAAGTAAGGTGTAATAAGTTGGTAAAAAAGGAAAAGTTTGACTGAAGGGCACACAAGCAAACTTTCTATAGTGGAGATTTAGATTTTTTTTAAATCTTTTTTGAAAACTTGATGTAATCAAACTGGTCAGAGAGGTCCAAGGTATTACCTACTTTATTGGCCTAATAGTTGGTTGGTTCTGGGGGCCGGCCAAGGCAGTCTCAATTATGGGCCAGGATGGACGGTGGGGGAAAAGTTCAAGGAGGCGTTAGTCAAGGGTACACTGGGCCTGGAAATATATTTCACTAGATGAATATGAAAAGTCCTAATGGAAAAGCATACCCACACTGTATCCTTACAAGAAAAAATAGCAACGGTCATAATATGCAATGAAAGTCTTCAATGGCAGACGAAACAAAGAAAAAAATATGGTTCCTTAGTTACATGTAGAACAACACCGTTGCTGCAGGAGGGACCAAAAAGGGGGGCTCATGAATCAAATGGGATAAAACAAAATGGAAGCCAGTGATCCGTGCCATGCCAGATGACTGCAGTACATAAGCTGCTACGGAAGTTCTACCAAAAATAAAGTGATTGTAATTTTAGATACAATGAAGCCCTTAAATATAAAAGATTTGTTTGCTCTTGCTAAGATATGTAGTGCTTTTTAGACAATAATATTTGGTAGAATACATTTTTCAAAATGAATCTTGTTATATACTGTATCGCCACCTGTATGCATCTGCAGCCTAGAGATTACTTAAGCTTTATTTTATAGAGGTGGAGGAATATCAATGTGGGTGCTCCTTAAACAAATGTGAATGTCTTCAAATGTGCGCCACAGACTTTTTCAAGAAAGTCTCAAAAATGTTGAATTTTTGTGAAATTCTCATGAATGGCAAGTACTCCCACACAAAAAATGAACACTGTCTGTCATCATTTCTTTAATCTAAAGTGTAAAGAGGATGATGTGACCTGAATATAAGATCATGTGAACTGCACAGTGACATAAGTTTTATATATATATATATATATATATATATATATATATATATATATATATAAAGAACGCTGAAAAGTTTCATTTCAATTTTTGCTAATTTTCCCAGCTTCATGAACTTTTGCAAATTTCTATTAGTTTTGTCATCAGGATACTACAATGGCGACCAACTTTATTCTAACTCGGCTAGCTCCGCGAATTTCAGAATATCCCGGTGATGTGCGGTTTTGTATCGTTTTCGCCCGGAGTGTATTGCGTTATTTTCGCGCCCGTGATTTAAGCATTTTATTCCCGCTGTCTGCAATACTGCAATGCTGTGTAAAAACTCATGGGGGCGTTTGCGAGCTGTTGTCTTTGAAGTCTAATACCTTCGCGGTTCAACCTACGTCAGTACACAGTCTGTGCGTGCGCGCGCAGTAATAGTAAAATTGCATATTTAATTTATTTTAAAGTACAGTACTGTACATGCTCGGACCCTGTTGGGGTGAAGTGAGGGGGTTCCTAACATCTGGGGGCACAATAAATTTTATTTCTAGGTGCCCTAGAACAGAAGTTCCCACGCCAATTGGCCGTGAACTTGACCGTGGCCCTAAGTAGTTCCCACGCCAATTGCGCGAATATAATTTAAAATAATCCGTTCTGTGGGTCTGAGCGGGTTGAAATTCGCCTGGTCCTCATGCGGAAGGACCCTTGCCATTGTGGCAAAAAATCAGCCTTCCAAGACCCCCGGAACCGGAGATACCAAAAGACAGTTTAAAAGCACATTACCAAAGTGGCTTTTTTTCTGCCATGCAAGTCAATGGCAGAAACCTGAACTTTAACATTACCCTGACTCCGTTCTGTTGCCACGAGAGGGTCGCAATTTGCCATGCAATCCTGCCGCAACTAGGACTACATGGTGACCGAATCTGAGCCCTCTAGGTTGAACAGAACCGGAGTTATGGGTTCCAGGTTTCTGCTCATTCTGACTTAGCCGTTTCAAAGCAGCGCGGGTTTCTCCGCCATTACGCTCAATGGTAGGACCCTCTTCGCCGGCGTGACCCTTTCTCGCCGCCATTACTGCTCGGACCCTGTTGGGGTCAAGTGAGGGGGTTCCTAACATCTAGGGACAAAATGAATTTTATCTCTAGGTGCCCTAGAACAGAAGTTCCCACGCCAATTGACCTAGTTCCCACGCCAATTGCGCGCTCATTGCTCTTTTTTTACAATGTTGCGGCTTTGCGGTCAGGCAGTAAAAAAAACAGTGCAGCAATTCAACATGTTCTTTTATTGGTGGAGTCAGTACAAAAACATTTATTTACAAATACTGTACAATGTTGAAACATTTAAAGTGCACAGCAATTCTAACCATCAACACACAATAATACATACTGCAGCCTTTATTAAATTCTTCAGGCAGATTGAAATCGGAGAAACATGTACAAAACATTTGTAAAACATGGAGATACATGAAAAATGGACGTTTATACTGTATGAATATTAATTTGTCTATAGAAAATCTACTGTTTGTTTTTGGTGCATGGGGCACAGGGAATTAAAGTGACTTGCTTTCGAGAGGGGATTTTCCAAAGCGTTACCGTTAACAAAACAGGCCTCTAAGGGTTGGGGGAGGGGGATGGTGTGATTAGCCACTCTAGTAGTTCATTGAGAGAGGAGAGGTTTTGTGTACATCATTACTGCTGTTTATATACTGTACATTTGACTGTACAGTACAAGCAGATTAGACTGGACGCAACACCCCACCCCCCCTAGGCCACCCTTTTTCCTGAAATGACAAGAAAACAAAAAATTAGTGCAGTTACTGTACTGTACTGTACTGTACTGTATGTGCGTACTGTACTGTATTATGGCAGAACAACTGTAGGTGGCTGGTGCAGCTTTCTCTGGAAAGAAAAAAATGGAGCAGTTAGTACGCAGTTACTGTAGTACTGTCAAACTAGTCTACTGTATACTGTAACTACTGTATACTCTGACTACTGTTAAATTCTATGTACTGTACTGTAACCTGATGGATAGTGCTGCTCTCTCTGTAAAGAATAAACTTACTACTGTAGTGTATACTCTTACTATCTGGAAAGAAAAATTCTGTGCCATACTTACCTGTATCATACTGTACTTACAATACTACAGCACAGTACTACTTTCCTGATGCTTGCCCATTACGCGCGATGACAATGGGCAACACAGTGGCAATATGGTCTATATATTTATTGCAGCGTTCCACGGTGAGTACATCGTTCCAAAAACTCATTATGCCTTTCAACAACTCGTCCTTTTTGGAGGGTTTCGCCACTTTCCGGATATGGTCCTTCAGCTGATCCCAGACTATTTCGATCGGATTGAAGTCTGGCGATCTGTCATTGGAAAGAAAGGACAATTGGTTTAAGAGCTAAAAACAGTGGGGAACAAAAATGGGACACGGTCTACTGCACTTACTCCGCTGGCGTCTTCACCCAGTTGATGCCGCGCTCAAGGATATGCGCCGTTGACGCGGTGTGCTTGGGATCGTTGTCCTGGTAGAAGCGGTGACCATTGGGGAAGTCGCGTGTGATGTATTGCACTATCTCGGGCACAATGTTGTCTTGGAAGAAAGCTTTATTCATGATTCCTATAGCATCAAAAGAAAAGTGCTCAAGAAACTGCACAATAGTACAGTACAGTGCATACGGTAAGGCAACACTAGTCAAGTACAGTGCATTAGGCGACATTATATTTGATACATTTTACCTTCAAAGATGACAATGCATCCCGGTCCACGCCTAGCGATGGCACCCCACACATGCAGCTTCACAGGGTGTTTTGGCCGCGGCTTCAAATATATGCAGCCTTTTTTGTGGAACGCAAATCTTGCAAATCTCTCCAGCGACACAGTAGACTCATCAGTGAAGATGCAATCCTGGAAAGTCTCCCCACTGTCGATCCATGCCTGGGCCTGGACCACTATTTTGATTTTGTTTGCGTCCCATATCATGGGGTACGCTCTGTAATGACAAGGAATAAAAATTTTAACGGCACAGTGCAGTACAGTTTGCCAAACAGCACTTTTACCTCCTGTACTGTCCAGTACTAACCTCACACGTCCATATTTCCATCCAATGCTGCGTCTCATCTTCTTTATGCTGCTCTCGGATACAGTCAGATTGTGCTTTTCCTGCAGAGTGTTTTTAACCCTTAATGCACTCCTCTCATCATTCTCCTCACTTATTTTGTCCACCAGAAGAGTTGTCTCCCTATAATGTAAAGAAAATATATTGTTTTATTACTATGCAGCAATATAAAATGTATATAAATATAATGTTGTAATATTAAATAAATTGAAATATACAAAAAATATAGACTGCTGTACTATAAATATAAATATACAAAATAAATATACTGTTGTAATATAAATATAAATATACATCTTATATATACTGTTGTAAGATAAATTGAAATATACAAAAAATGTATACTGCTGTACTATAAAATTAAATAGACAAAATATATATACTGTTGTACTATAAATATAAATATACACTATAAATATACTGTTGTAATCTAAATATAAATATACATCCTATATATATCGTTGTAAGATAAATTGAAATATACAAAATATGTATACTGCTGTACTATAAATATAAATAGACAAAATATATATACTGTTGTACTATAAATATAAATATACACTATAAATATACTGTTGTAATATAAATATAAATATACATCCTATATATACCGTTGTAAGATAAATTGAAATATACAAAAAATGTATACTGCTGTACTATAAATATAAATAGACAAACTATGTTGTAATATAAATCAACAGAAATAACAAGAGTATTACAGTAGATACAGAACTGTACTGTAGATGTACTGTACTGTATGAATAGTACAGTACATACAGTACAGTTTTCCATATTTTTTTTGTTAAGTTTCATAAATATACTTATGCGTTTGTTACCCTTGGTGCCTTTCTCCGGTCTCTATTTTTTCCGTATGCATGATAGCACACGGTGTTTAATGGCACAACGAGGCCAGAAGTAGCTAACCAGCATTGGATAGCAGCAATTCGGTGTCCGCTCGTGTACATCTCCTTAATTCGCATGCTGAGATCCTTTGAAATCTTTTTAACAGGCATTGCTGCGAGTAGAAAGAAATACAAACACAAGAATGTATATTCGATGTTTAGTCGATGTGTATTCTATGTGCAGTCAATACACAAAATGGATGGTGTATTTATATGGTAATAACTCACATTAGAGTACGCCCACTTTCAACACCTGTACCTGGTCGCCATGCATAAAAGGTCACACACTTTGCATACTGTAGGCCACCACTCCATGATCTTTATCTGAACTTGCCCTTGTCCAGATACTGCATTGTGCCACCTGCTTTCATGGAGCATCCCCGGTTCTATGGACGCAAGAACCCACTCACCTCTGCCGTGCCTGTCATGCTGAAAAAGCGAAAGGCGGTTGCCGTTTCCACGTCAAGGGCAAAGCGACAGGCTAAGGCCAATAAAGAAAACCTTCTGCTGACCCCAAAGGTTAAGGGTTTTCTTAGACGTAAGCCTCATTATGTGAAGAAGATGTACGGCTATGTACTCTTGACACAAAACCATTGGCAGCCAACCCATCTAATCCGCAGACCACTTCCTCCCATATGCTTCGACGACTCTGCTGTAGCTGTCCCGGAAAACTTCAGCCCGTCTTATCCACCCCCATCTTCTCCAGTTCCATCTGACAACGCTGCTGCCTCTGAAATCCATGGGTCACTGTCTCCTTTGCTCTTGGACGACTTTGCTTCTCGCCCGGAAATCCAAAGTTCACTTTTTCCATCCCTCTTCGACGACGCTGCCGCTTCTCCTCTAACGGGTATCCACAGGTCACCTCCTCCACTCTCCATCGATGCTGCTTCTGTCCATGGAACCCCCAACTGATCCTCCGTTGCACCATACCCCCAGATGTCCAGACGCCATGCACAAGAAGCAGCTCGTTAGACCGGATGCTGAATGGGATAAGTGTGGATCTCCCCGGGAATTCTATTGTGCTAGCAAAGGTAGAACTGCTTCTGGAGACCATGCTAAATGTGGAGCAACGGATGCTACAAATGGAACAATGGATGGATCGACGGATGGAGAAGATAGAGGCTGACATAGCGGGCATACATTATTTGCTCGGTGCTAATGCCCCTGTTTCCCCGACGCCGAAGCAGGAGAGTGACATGGATGTGATGAATGGGACCTTTGACCCTCTTCCATCACCAAGCGCACTCCCTCCACCAGAAGATGTAGTGTACATGTATGCCGTTGAGGAGGACATGACAACCCCGTCAAGACTACGCCAGGAGACAACACGGCGACCACGACCGGAGGAAAGCTTCCTCTCAGACAACCTACCATTGCCCGTCGCCTCAAGCACACCCGCTCACAAAAGACCTACACCCGCTCGCATCGAAACGGTGCCCGACATCACCCTGTGCGATCTGCCACCGGCGCTCAGGGAGAATAATAGGGTGAAGAGTGCTGGTGTACCCCACAAGTATGCCTTGATCATTTTTAAGCACCATGTTCCCTACTCGTTATACTGCAAGTGGGTGTTCAAAGTGAACTACGATGGGAATTGCGCAAAAAAGGCGCTTCCTGTCAATTTAAGGAAAAACATTGTTGAAGAAATGCGGCGCTTTTATGCAGTTACAGATCCTGTAATGAAAGGCGTTAGAGACTGCATTAATGGCCTTTTGAGCCATGCAAGGAATCGGCCATGGACGGACAATGTGGAGGACTTTCAGTGAGACCATACTGTTGTGCTGAACTGTATTGTACTGTACATGTTTTGCCCTACTGTTACGTAAAATGCTTCAACATTGTATTTGTAAATAAATGTTTTTGAACTGACTGCACCAATTAAAGAACATGTTGATTTGTCTTACTATACTGTACATTGTTTCCATTTGCTCCTTTGATAGTACTGTATTACAAAATACAGTGTTTCTAGAATGTAGAGGCTGGCTGCACTGTTTATTTACTGCCTGACCGCAAAGCCGCAAGCTCGGCAACATTGTAAAAAAAGAGCAATGAGCGCGCAATTGGCGTGGGAACTAGGTCAATTGGCGTGGGAACTTCTGTTCTAGGGCACCTAGAGATAAAATTTATTTTGCCCCTAGATGTTAGGAACCCTCTCACTTGACCCCAACAGTGTCCGAGCAGTAATGGCGGCAAGAAAGGGTCACGCCGGCGAGGAGGGTCCTACCATTGAGCATAATGGCGGAGAAACCCGCGCTGCTTTGAAACGGCTAAGTCAGAACGAGCAGAAACCTGGAACCCATAACTCCGGTTCTGTTCAACCTAGAGGGCTCAGATTCGGTCACCACGTAGTCCTAGTTGCGGCAGGATTGCATGGCAAATTGTGACCCTCTCGTGGCAACAGAACGGAGTCAGGGTAATGTTAAAATTTAGGTTTCTGCCATTGACTTGCATGGCAGAAAAAAAGCCACTTTGGTAATGTGCTTTTAAACTGTCTTTTGGTATCTCCAGTTCCAGGGGTCATGCAAGGCTGATATTTTGCCACTATGGCAAGGGTCCTTCCCCATGAGGACCAGGCGAATTTTAACCCGCTCAGACCCACAGAACGGATTTTTTTAAATTATATTTATATATGTTTATTTTAAAGATATTAAAGAATGTACTGTATTGTATTTAAAACATGTGACTGTAAACCATACTGACTGACAAATGGTTTCACACCCTGATGCAATATCAGTGTACTCTCAATTCTCACTGTGCTGTGCACATCAGATTTACATTTCTAAATCGAGAGGGGATTTTCCAAAGCGTTACCGTTAACAAAACAGGCCTCTAAGGGTTGGGGGAGGGGGATGGTGTGATTAGACGCAGGCGTACTGAGTCTTTGTGGCTCGGCTGGCTATGGGCGGATTAAGAACACAATGGCAATATGCAGAAGATTAACGACCCAGTGGAGAGAGGGGGTTGGTAGGCTAGGGTGACTCAGCCGATTGACGCTTGGCTAGGGAGGGATTAAAAACTCTGGAGGTGTGTGGCTGAAATAGTTAACAGCACTGTAATTTCAAAAGGCAGTTCATCATAATAATTTGATGAATAAACCCCCAAATACAACCCCTAAATACAGTACATAAAAAGCAAGTCACTTTAACTCCCTGTGCCCCATGCACCTAAAACAAACAGTAGATTTTCTATAGACAAATTAATATTCATACAGTATAAACGTCCATTTTTCATGTATCTCCATGTTTTACAAATGTTTTGTACATGTTTCTCCGATTTCAATCTGCCTGAAGAATTTAATAAAGGCTGCAGTATGTATTATTGTGTGTTGATGGTTAGAATTGCTGTGCACTTTAAATGTTTCAACATTGTACAGTATTTGTAAATAAATGTTTTTGTACTGACTCCACCAATAAAAGAACATGTTGAATTGCTGCACTGTTTTTTTTACTGCCTGACCGCAAAGCCGCAAGCTCGGCAACATTGTAAAAAAAGAGCAATGAGCGCGCAATTGGCGTGGGAACTAGGTCAATTGGCGTGGGAACTTCTGTTCTAGGGCACCTAGAGATAACATTTATTTTGCCCCTAGATGTTAGGAACCCTCTCACTTGACCCCAACAGGGTCCGAGCATTAATGGCGGGGAGAAAGGGTCACGCCAGCGAGGAGGGTCCTACCATTGAGCATAATGGCGGAGAAACCCGCGCTGCTTTGAAACGGCTAAGTCAGAACGAGCAGAAACCTGGAACACATAACTCCGGTTCTGTTCAACCTAGAGGGCTCAGATTCGGTCACCATGTAGTCCTAGTTGCGGCAGGATTGCATGGCAAATTGCGACCCTCTCGTGGCAACAGAACGGAGTCAGGGTAATGTTAAAGTTCAGGTTTCTGCCATTGACTTGCATGGCAGAAAAAAAGCCACTTTGGTAATGTGCTTTTAAACTGTCTTTTGGTATCTCCGGTTACGGGGGTATTGGAAGGCTGATATTTTGCCACAATGGCAAGGGTCCTTCCGCATGAGGACCAGGCGAATTTCAACCCACTCAAACCCACAGAACGGATTATTTTAAATTATATTCGCGCAATTGGCGTGAGAACTACTTAGGGCCTCGGTCAAGTTCACGACCAATTGGCGTGGGAACTTCTGTTCTAGGGCACCTAGAGATAAAATTCATTTTGCCCATAGATGTTAGGCACTGTATACCACTGTACAGTATACTGTAGAAGACACATAATGAAACGATACTGAACATGTAGAATAAATGCAGAGATTTATTTATTTGGGTTTATTACACAGTATACTGTAAGGCCGGAAAACATCAGCATACAGTACAATATTATCCATCGAAATCCACCCATTAGCCGTTTTCTTTTCTGAGGAAAAACAAAAAGAAAAGTTTTAATGTACAGTTATGGTCAGCCCCTAAAGAAGTACCCAGCCAGTCCCACCAAAATAATACGGCAACTCACCATAGAATTTCCCATTCAGCTGGCGCTGGCGCCGGTCCACTGCCAGTACAGCTTTCTTGATCATCCACGTCGATAGTTTGCAGCGGGACTAGTCCACCTGTAGTCAGCTGGTGAGGCTGGAAATTGCTTAAGTACATGCAAGGTTCATCAAAACTGCACGCGAAATCCGACTCAGGCTCAGGGTTGTCACTGACAGTGGGACCGTCATTGGAAGCCGGTGCTGGTGCTGGTGCATTGCTTGGCAGCGACTGTCGCTTCTTAGTTGGTTTTAACACGACCCTTCGCCTTTTGCCGCCTCCATGATCATAGATACGGGAAAAATCCGGTGATACACACCAATACCCTCCAACAAATTGGGGCTCAATACGGTGAAAACAGGGATCACTACATAACCTTTTCCTTACTGCACGCTTCCACGTATGAGGAGTTGGCGAAAATTTGTAAAAGTCATAGTTTTCGATAAAATACTGATAAATTTGAGCAACTGTTGCCATCTTATCATCTGTTGCATTAATCGCGGCACATATCATATACGCGTAACTTCTGTCGGGTTTTTGGAAAGCGGGCTGCACTTGAACACTCATGGCGGGTGGGTCTCTGGAGAATACTGTAACTGAAACTGGTCTTTGTCTTTCTTTAATATGTATGAAAAGCTTAAATTGATACATTTTTGCAACCTCTTCCTTCAGTCTCAAGGCCAAGGCCACGTTACAATAGCACACTGTGGTACAGTATCATTTTTAAACGAAACACCTGAAAGCCGACACATTACTGATTCGGCGCATTACAATTCATGAATATCTGCCATCTGGTGGACACACGAAGCATTGCAGCCCATTAAAATCTGAACCATTATCAATAAACGCATCAGCCGGGCATGACCCGTGGCTGGGAATGCAAAATGAACGCGGCATGTGCCAGGTGAACAGCGTGGCATTCCAGGAACAAGCCAGGTAAAAGCCGGTGATTTGTTAGAATAAAAGCTGCCGCAGCAGTATTTGACTAAACGGAAATTAGAGGTGACAATGGGGGAGATGTATCAAGTTAAAGTACAGTAAGTTTGAACAGGAGTTGATCTCAATGTATGGCTCTGTTTTTGTTTTGCATTTGCTTCCAAGGTGAATTTTTTTTTACATGGGACACTAGAGACTTTTACATAACTTTAGAAGTGTTTTTTGATGCAAATACAAGATTCAAATATTAGGCACAGAGATACAGTATTTGATACATCTCATTATAATCTGTGCATCATAACGCCTCCCTAACTCCTTCCTTTACCCCTCACTAAATCCCAAACTGGCACACATGGCACAAGACGTGGAGCAAATATATTGATACCTTGATGCAAAAGACCCAATATTAAAATGAGCAGTTTTGCTTTACAGTACATTTGCTTTGATACGTCACCCCAGAATTGTTCATCAGACTTGCAATCATGTTAAATACAAATAACTTTATTTTCAACCTCCACCGGTTTGGTAGACTTTGAATAGTAGAACTATGTGACATACTTGATAACTTGAGGGATGAAGCTATGGTTTTTAACAATAAGCGGGACCTGTGTCCTCCAATGCACACTGGCACTGTACTTCTGGCTGCACTCTTGCTACATATAATATGTCACATGCTACCTTATTCTTCCAGTGAATGGCTGGAAGGGACTCATATGCCAGCCAGGACGTTCCAATAGTTAACTAACTTCAACCCTCTGTACCTCATCCCAAGTCCTGTGCTTCTGTGCTACTTCTTTTCTCTCATCCAACACCCAAAGCAATCACTGTACTGTAGTTATTCCCAAGGGCTAGATCACTTTTAATTCTGTTGCTCGTTAATCTAAAATAGTACTTTCCTAAAGATAAATGATCTATAGCAGGACATGTTTTGTACATCGCAAAATGTTGAAACCCATAAATAAATACTGTAACTTGTATCTGTTTTATATTCCACTCACTGGTTTCCTCAGTGACAAATTTTGTTTATTGCAATTTTCATACTCCAATTTATACGTTTTAAGTAATATTTTCTCTTTCTCTTCTCTCTCCATATCATAATTATTTTTTTGATTATTCCTGTCTTCAAAAATGGTAAAATGGTATGTATTCTGTAATGAGGCTGTAGGATATGGGGACATTTCTAAAATAATGTGACAATTTATCAGAACATGACAAATGGGCATATTTATTAAAGATGAAGGTATGGTTAATCAAAAATGCTTCTATATTAATTTGGCTACATGACCTGAAAGTTCTGCTGAAAACTCAGATTTACTGTAAATCCCTAAGCATAAGAATTTGAGAGGGAGAAGGGCCCACAAAAAAGACTTCTCTATGATTTATTAATAACTCTTTATATGTACATGTATTACCTTTTGTTTACGCTTTAAAAAAATAATAATGAGGAGAACAAAATAATGTTACAATAAATGTTAATGTCATTAACAAAATAAGTACAAGCATTAAATTCAAACAGAAACATTGATAGTGCAGAACCATTACACAAGGCAACTCAAAAATACACACTTAACATAACAATGTAAAATGCACAAAGCCTAACCCTTCAAGCTTCAATCTGGGCAAGATTCAATACACACATTTTCCACCAAATCCACACAACATTGGAAAACATATGCAATTATGCTGGAAATTAAATTATTTGCATTTAATTAAGCAATTTTTGCCAAATTACTCAGGCACATGCAATTAGATAACTCCAGAAGAGTTGAAAAAGGGCTGACTGTCCTGTTCTGCATTTGTATTACCTATTGAAGAGAGGTACAAAAGGCAGAGCACTGCCAAAAAAGCGGAGGAGGCTACGGTATGAAAATGAAAATATTTATTTAAATAATTGGATCAAAACTGACCTTTAGGTGGGCAGCAATGCACCTACACGTTTTGGGCGACACATCCTTTATCACACCTTGATAAAGGGCATTTCGCCTGAAACGCGTAGGTGCGTTGCATTGCTGCCCACCTAGGGGTCAGTTCTGATCCAAATATTTAAATAAATATTTTCATTTTCATACAGTAGCCGCCTCCACTTGTTTGGCAGTGCTCTGCCTTTTTTACCTCTCTTACTTGTTCACTCTGCTGGGCGGATCAGCACGTTGTTTAGAACCCGTGATTTTGGACCACACCAGAGCAACCAGGAACCTGCACAGTGAGTTGTTTCTGTTTATTCTTTGGCAGCTTTACATGTGGGACATTATATGTACTGTTTATGGTGTGCTTGTGAGTAATAGGTACTAGTCCCTAAATCCCTGGCAAGGGATGCTGACCACAGGAATTATCATTTATTGGGAGTGGACCAAGCGAAGAACTATATCTGTCATATGGACACTATTATCTCTTGAAGCACCAGCTGCACACACATTGTGTTATCTATTGAAGGCTGGTGAACATGCTGAATATGTTATACTGTACGTGTAGCCTTTATACCTCACTCTCCTTGAATTCCAAGGAATTGCAGAGCATTCTAGGCATTCTCCCAAACCGGCCATAAGACTGATACCATTTTGCCCCAAGGCACTTAACTTTTCCCCACCCACTCTACCCCATCCCACATGACTTAACTCCCCTTCTTCATGGTCCTCAATGCCTATTAGTCAGCTTTCTCTCTGTAATGTAATCTATTTTACATAATATTTTATCACCTATATCATGTTGGTTTAGCTTACAGTATCTTCTCTAATGTATGTATATAATGGGCGATATATTTCCTATTATATACATAGACAAGTTAGGGCTAACGCCTACCTGAAACCATTTTTTCTGGTGTTAATCCCTTTTTAATAAATATCGGAACATGATGTATGGCATGTTAATACCCAAAAATACTGTATTATGACAAATGTTTTAATGAATGCAATTTTTTTAACAGATCCAATAAAATGTGCATTATTTTGGTGATGCAACATTGATGTATTGCACTATAAAAATAACCCACTTTTTGGCATGATAATACAGGAATGCAGACCCATGGGCAGGATGCATCAAACTGCGGTAAAAGTAAATTAATATCGCTTTCCAGCAAAAAAGACAAAAAACGCTTTTATAACGCAAAAATAAATAGGAATACATCAATAGTTCTACCATCAGATAAAATGTGCGATGTGCCATAAAAACGTGGGTTATTTGTTGCAATAAATATCGAATTGATAAAAACTGAATGGTCCTAAAATGGCAGAAAAACATTGCGAGACCATGCTATGTAGAAAACTATATGTAGCCATGCTGTAAAATGGACTGCAGTTTCCTCTCCTGCTGGCAGTAAGGCCTGGTAAGTTACAGGAATGCCAGCAGTAATCATGGAGGTTTGCCCTCACACCCTGGTGAGGTGCCCATGTGTGGATGGGAGTGGCTACATACTCTGAGTCCACCGTTAGTGACATCAGAGATGTGCCTGCCTCCTGAGAGATATAAGGCACAGCACTGCTCAAAGTTAGGTTGTTGGAGTAAGGAGCAGGTCTGCGTTGAGACCTGGGGAAAGAGGTTCACTAGTGCTGTAACTAGTGGCCCCATTCTATATCAATCCGCATCAAGCAGTCAACGCCATACTGTGTCCTGGGACCTGGCACAGGGGTGATCTCCTCCCTGAGGGGAGGGGGGATCCCACTCCATTGGGAGGGTGTACCTTTGAAGGGATCACACGCCGAGATGTGCGGCTGAGTCAATCACTGCGAGGGGCAGTTAGCCCATACCGAAAGTACAATAAAGTTGCACAAGTTCAACAAATCCTTGCTGTGTGGGAGTGAAGTTCTTGCACAGGAGGAGGCACCACAGAGGAGTTCCTCATCAGTTACATCTTCCTGCGGACGCAGAGATCCTGATGAGGTGGAGGCGCTGCACTGGATATAGGTAGGACTCATACACACTACCTCAGCTACCTGTCTGGGTTGGCAATCCCCACACAACATCATGCGGGAGACTCAGGAGTCCTGTTGCCAACAGGTGCACCACCAGACACGACCATGTAATGGGGACTGGTTAGACCACAGGGGCCAATGTGAGATTGGGTGGGTCAGGCCAGGTCAGAAAATCCGTTACATATAAAAACCATATTTCCATGACACACGTTGGCTGTGCTGTTGGGAAGGAGATTGCACACACTAGGCTATAAGGAGATGGAGGTTTGTTTGTGGTTTAGTGATTCCTATTGTGATGTTTGCTTGAGTTGTCCTTTGATATTTGTTGTCTGGGTGCTTGTGTGCTTGAGTTTGTAAGTGTTGCTGTACTTTGGAAGTTGTTTGTCTTTTGTCTGTGTCTTCATATTTGTTGTGTTATTGTGTTTAGTAGTGTGTAATTTGAGAGTGTGAAAGAGGGAGGAGACTGGAGTGAGTTGAATGACAGGTGGGAGTGGAGTGACTGGTGGAAATAGAGGGAGGATGAGGAGTGGTGGGCAGAGGAGTGAGGTGTGGAAGCGTGAGGAGCGGACTAGTGGAGGGAGTGTGAGGAATGCTGGTGGGTGGAGAAGTGAGGTGCAGTGGAGTGGTGGAGAGGAAATTAGAATGGTTGGGACCTAGATGAGACAAGTGTTAGGCCAGGTTAGGAGGACTAGTGGAGAGTAGAGAAGGAGTGGGCAGAGGGGCATGGGATGAGATTACAGGCAGACAGGGAGCAGCAAGCCCCAGTGGAGGCAACATTACAGACTCCAGATACAGAGCCTGGCACAAAGGCAGAGGTAAAGGAACCTGAAGTTTTCTGATGTGGAAAATCAGGTCCTAGTTTAAAAAATAGTAATTCACTCCCAAATAATTTTGGGTATCCTGGCACCCAAGACCTCAATAGGATGCAAAAATCACCTGTGGTGAACAATTGCAGATGCTGTAAACAGTGTTGGTATCTTCAGTTGACAATTGAAAAACACTCAATCCCTGCAAGCTCTACACCCAACACCGACCACATACATATATTTGTGTCAAAAGGAGTGCTATGGCTGTGACCATATGTACTGTATACAATAAAAAAAATAAAAGCTCCAATGCAACATCCAAATGACAAAGTATACAGTATAGTTAAATACTTGTCTGTTTGTCTTCTTATATGTATGGGTCATTTAGTTAAACTCTTAGGCCAAAGCATTATAAGCTTGCAGTCACAGCATAACAACTTTGCAGGTTGTTTTATTATTATTTTTTATGTAGTTACATTTAGTTAAATAGTTACATTGTAGATGAGGTTGAAAAAAGACATGCGTCCATCAAGTTCAACCTATGCTAAATTTAGACGACAGATACTTTATCCTATATCGGTACTTACAGTATATTGATCCAGAGAAAGGCAAACAAAAAACTCAAATGAAATATCATCCAATGATATCTCATAAGGGGAAAATAAATTCCTTCCTGACACCAAGAATTGGCAATCAGATTACTCCCTGGATCAACATCCTTCTCATGTTTACTTATTTGATACATCCCTGTATACCTTTCCTTTCTAAAAAGATGTCCAACCTTTTTTTGGAAAATCTCTACTGTATCTGCCATCACAGTCTCCATGGGTAATGAATTCCACATTTTAATTGCCCTTACCGTAAAGAACCCTTTCCTTTGTTGCTGGTGAAATCGCCATTCCTCCAACATTTAGGGATGACCCAGAGTCTTTTGTACTGCCCTTAGGATGAATAGTTCTCTTGAAAGCTCCTAGTACTATCCCCAAATATATTAGTGTAACACCCCTATCTCCCCCCCTCGGCCCCCCAGAATTTTCGCAATGTACTGTAGGGAGCTTGGGGGTACAGGATTCCTTAGAGTGGTGCAGCGCCTCCACCTGTAGGGATCTGCCATAGGCAGATTTCATCCCCACAGGAACTTCCATAGATTAAAAATGATCCTGGAGTGCTAGCAACAGTGCAACTGGGTTTATTGGGATAACAGCCAACATATAACAGTTCCATCTCTGGCAAGAGAGATACACCCTGCATATATGCTATGTCACAGCTTGCCCGTGTCTCCCACCTGCATGGCTTCCAGCCCAGGGTTAACATCCCTTCCCTGTGCAGGACAGGTCTTGTCATCCCAGGAGTTTGAAGACCCCAGGCTAGTCTGAACACCCTCACCCCCAAAGGGGCAAGGCAGAACTTACCCTCTTCCCTAAGGGATCAGGCAGAATGCCAACCCCTAAGGAGCCGAACTGACTAGATTAACATGGGATTCCCCAATTATACTAGGAGACCAGCTCCTAAGCCCCAGCAACTGGGCAAGACTACTACAGTAGAACAAACCCACACCTCTGGCATGAGACCCCAACTGTTTTCAGGCATGTGCCTGGAAACTGCAACAATATAATTTAGGGGTAAAGAAGCTCACATGCTAGACCATGTGAGATGGGATTAACACTAGCACTGCCTGATACTCCCAGGACGTATAATACTAGGTCAAAGAAATATAGAAAGGGGTTACATTTGTATATAGTTATCATATCCCCTCTTAGATGCCTCTTTTCTAATGTTAATAAATCTAATTTAGCTAGCCTCTCCTCATGTTAGATTGCCCATCCACTTTATTAATTTGGTGGCTCTTCACTGCAATCTCTCTAGTTCCATAATGTATTTTCTAGGGAGTGGTGCCCAAAATTGCACTCCATATTCATAGTGGGGTATTACTAATGCTTTATAAAAGGGGCATAATTAAGTTTACCTCCCTTCTATCCATTGCCCATTTAATGCAAGATAAGATCTGGTTTGCCTTTGCAGCTACTGCAGGACTTTGGGCACTATTGCTAAGCCTGTTGTCTACAAGCACTCCTAAATCCTTCTCCATCATGGCATCCCCTAATTTATCTCCATTTAATGTAGGGATTTTTCTTTCTTCCAATAATAATTTTTTATGTATTTGGTAAGGACAAAAGCAGTATTAACTGAATAGGACTGCAGGGACCCCCCGCTGTGTTAATCCGATTGGGCCATTAGTAATCTCACAGAAATGTTGAGGCATGTTGAAGCATTTACTGTGAGATGCCTTAGTTTTTACCCAGGCAAGTGATCGGATACTGGTGGCTGCGTCTGTACCACCAAAACAGTTAAAAAAAATTATCGTTTTATACACATAACTATAAAAGGGTTGCTCCTGTGTGATAATACAGGAAACTGAAGTCACAGAATAAATTTAAATACAATAAAAAATTAACAGCTGTGTGTGCACGTCTAGGTTTAGGGCCTCATGCAGTAAGCCCCGATACAAAATTTTCGGCACGAATTGCGAAAATGTATTTTTTGGGCGATTTGCCCTCGCAGTATTCAGTAAGGGCCGAATCCTTCCGATCCCTGCTGAAGCACTGCGAAAGCAAAGCTGCCGATGAGCTGTGGCAATACAGCCTGGCTCCCGATAAGGCTCCCGATAAGCCTTTGGTGCCGATAGATGTTTGCAGCTGAGAGAGACAAGCCGCTCTCTCAGCGCAAACTTCGGCACCAAAAAAAGTATTTAAAAACAACTTTTATTTATGCTCTACATGTGCAGGGGGTCTTCGGAGCTGAACCGCGTTGGTTTGAGGTCCGGGGACCCCCTGCCCCCCGAGATACAGGCCCCTTTATGAGGTGCCGGTATCCCTCGGCGTTTAAAGGTCCCGATCACGTGACCGCGGCCTGTAAACAAACCAGAGGGATACCGGCACCCCATAAAGGGGCCTGTATCTCGGGGGGCAGGGGGTCCCCGGACCTCAAACCAACGCTGTTCTGCTCCGGAAACCCTCTGCACATGTATAGTATAAATAAAACACACACACATCAATAAAGACTCGTTCCTTACCTTGGCGGCTATGTGCAACGGTAATGAAGCAGCATGAATGTCTTTTTAATTATACTGTACAGTGAGCAGGGGGTCCCCTGAGCTGAACCGCATTGCTTTGTGGACCAGGGACCCCTGCTTCCCGAGTTACAGGCCCCGGTATGTGTCATCGGGTGGCAGTGTCGCCGCCATGTTTATAGCGTCCCCGCAATAAACATGGCGTCCACACTGTAACCGATGGCCCAAACCGGGGCCTGTAACTCGGGAGGCAGGGGGTCTCTGAGCCACAAATAAATGCGCTTCAGCTCAGGGGGCCTCCTGCTTCCGCACAATATTATTAAAATACATTAATGCTGCTTCATTACCATAGCGGATAGCCGCTAAGGCAATGAAGGGGTTAACGCATAGTAGCATGTTTATTGGGGACAAATGCCCCCAATAAACATAGCAGCAATACACAACATACAGTATAGTAATGGGCAGAATGACTATTATCCACAAATGGATAATAGTGCAGTTGTCCATTTACAATACTTACACAACAATAAAGACTTTAAATACATATAGCACTCACCCATGTCCCACTGCCACGATGAAGGCCATCCTCATCTTCATCCTGCCCATGCCCCATCCGCTTCTGCAAAACAAACACAAGAATTACAACATCCAAATTAATGTCCCCTAACCCCTTAATCACCATAGCGGTTATTAACCGCTACAGTTATTAAGGGGTTAAGCCACCATCACCCACATACCCTCCCCCACAAAGCCCCCCAACCACCCTCACCCAATACCCACAGGGGAGTCCTACCAAATACCCTTGGGCCTAATACCCCCTCCCCCAGCACATACAGTACAATAATGTGCCAAATAACTATTATCCACATAGGGATAATACATTATTTGGCCATTATTAAACACATTCAATAACGTTAAAATGTAAATAAAATTGTACTAACCTCATCAATAAGAAGTCTCCGTCGCCAGCATCATCCTTGGGGTCCGTTGCCAACATTAGAAATAGCCACAACATTTCAATATCATTAACATAACACTGAACCCCTTAATCACCTTATCGGGTACTAACCTGAAAGGTAATTAAGGGGTGAAGCCATCCTGCAATGCCTACAACAGTTATGCATAACATCTTCAGTGAAATAAAAACCAATTGCCTAACCAAATTCCATTTAATCATTCAATCTGTAGGCTCACATGCCTCATAAAACATTGCATTTACAGTGTATACATGTAGCATAACATGTAAACTGCATGTACACGCTGCAAATCAATGTTAACAATACAATAATGCCACTCAAATCGCCATACATCACAAGAAGTATATTATTTAATACAATAAACTCACCATCAATGAATTACCACACATCACTTACATCCCTAAACAATTAAAATACCATCCATACCAATTACACAATGAACTAAAGCTATCCTAACAGAGAACAACTTCAAAACATAGAAAAAAGTACACCAACAATAACAATATACTAAAGCAAGGCTTTCCATATCCTACTGTACGGCCTGGAAGCCCAAAACTTACATCTGTCTAAAAATAAAATACATTTAGCACACATCAATGCATAGCCACAATGATTAACAATACAGAATAAGAAGCTTTAACAACACTATCATTTCTTACCCTGTATATATATCTGTACACATACATACAGACATACATACAGTGGGAAGAAATGATATGCATTATAAAAAATGAAAACATGAAAAAGCAACCAAAAAAACAGTTACATTAAGTACATTTCTTTATTTAACTTACCATTACTTGCCCCCACCGACTCCCGTTGATCAGCTTACTCACGAACCAATCCACGCCACCATCCACGAAACAATCCACGACACGATCCAGGAACAGGAAACCATAAAAGAAAAAAACATAACAAATTAAACATTAAAATAATAAAACATGACAATCAAGGGTTGTACTAGTTTTATTCTTAGTGAATCTGTATTAAAATACCTTGTTCCGGGGTCTTCTTGACGTCCGGTGCCACGCCCTGGTCTTCAGGAGGAGGTCCGTCCTCCTCGGCGTCTGCCTTCAAAATGAGACGACATAGGCTTTTAAAGGCCTATGACGTCACATTTGTCGTCATATAGTTCCCACGGCCCTGATTGGGCCGTGAAAACCATGTGTTTTGGCCGAAGTAAAAAAATTTGTTGACGTCACTTAAAGGCAATGCCAGCACAGCCAATCAGAATGGCTTTGCTGCAATTGCCTTTAAGAAAACGTCATGAAATGACACATGGCCGGACTCACATGGTAAGCCAGCCAATCAGAGCGTGGGAACTCCATCCCTACTCTGATTGGTTCAAGTACCATGTGAGTCCGGCCATGTGTCATTTCATGACGTTTTCTTAAAGGCAATAGCAGCAAAGCCATTCTGATTGGCTGTGCTGGCATTGCCTTTAAGTGACGTCATCATTTTTTTTACATCGGCCAAAACACATGGTTTTCACGGCCCAATCAGGGCCGTGGGAACCATATGACGACAAATGTGACGTCATAGGCCTATAAAAGCCTATGTCGTCTCATTTTGAAGGCAGATGCCGAGGAGGACGGACCTCCTCCTGAAGATTGAAGACCAGGGCGTGGCACCGGATGTCAAGAAGACCCCGGAACAAGGTATTGTAATACAGATTCACTAAGAATAAAACTAGTACAACCCTTGATTGTCATGTTTTATTATTTTAATGTTTAATTTGTTTTTTTCTTTTCTTTTATGGGTTCCTGTTCCTGGATCGTGTCGTGGATTGTTTCTTGGATTTCTTCGTGGCTTGCTTCCTGGATTGGTTCCTGCACTTGTTCTTGGATTGGTTCCTGGATGGTGTCGTGGATTTGTTCCTGGATGGTGTCGTGGATTTGTTCCTGGATGGTGTCGTGGATGGTGTCGTGGATTGGTTCGTGAGTAAGCTGATCAACGGGAGTCGGTGGGGGCAAGTAATGGTAAGTTAAATAAAGAAATGTACTTAATGTAACTGTTTTTTGTGTTGCTTTTTCATGTTTTAATTTTTTATAATGCATATCATTTCTTCCCACTGTATGTATGTCTGTATGTATGTGTACAGATATATATACAGGGTAAGAAATGATAGTGTTGTTAAAGCTTCTAATTCTGTATTGTTAATCATTGTGGCTATGCATTGATGTGTGCTAAATGTATTTTATTTTTAGACAGATGTAAGTTTTGGGCTTCCAGGCCGTACAATAGGATATGGAAAGCCTTGCTTTAGTATATTGTATTTGTTGGTGTACTTTTTTCTATGTTTTGAAGTGGTTCTCTGTTAGGATAGCTTTAGTTCATTGTGTAATTGGTATGGATGGTATTTTAATTGTTTAGGGATGTAATTGATGTGTGGTAATTCATTGATGGTGAGTTTATTGTATTAAATAATATACTTCTTGTGATGTATGGCGATTTGAGTGGCATTATTGTATTGTTAACATTGATTTGCAGCGTGTACATGCAGTTTACATGTTATGCTACATGTATACACTGTAAATGCAATGTTTTATGAGGCATGTGAGCCTACAGATTGAATGATTAAATGGAATTTGGTTAGGCAATTGGTTTTTATTTCACTGAAGATGTTATGCATAACTGTTGTAGGCATTGCAGGATGGCTTCACCCCTTAATTACCTTTCAGGTTAGTACCCGATAAGGTGATTAAGGGGTTCAGTGTTATGTTAATGATATTGAAATGTTGTGGCTATTTCTAATGTTGGCAACGGACCCCAAGGATGATGCTGGCGACGGAGACTTCTTATTGATGAGGTTAGTACAATTTTATTTACATTTTAACGTTATTGAATGTGTTTAATAATGGCCAAATAATGTATTATCCCTATGTGGATAATAGTTATTTGGCACATTATTGTACTGTATGTGCTGGGGGAAGGGGTATTAGGCCCAAGGGTATTTGGTAGGACTCCCCTGTGGGTATTGGGTGAGGGTGGTTGGGGGGCTTTGTGGGGGAGGGTATGTGGGTGATGGTGGCTTAACCCCTTAATAACTGTAGCGGTTAATAACCGCTATGGTGATTAAGGGGTTAGGGGACATTAATTTGGATGTTGTAATTCTTGTGTTTGTTTTGCAGAAGCGGATGGGGCATGGGCAGGATGAAGATGAGGATGGCCTTCATCGTGGCAGTGGGACATGGGTGAGTGCTATATGTATTTAAAGTCTTTATTGTTGTGTATGTATTGTAAATGGACAACTGCACTATTATCCTTTTGTGGATAATAGTCATTGTACCAATTACTATACAGTATGTTAGGGGGGTATAGGTGTTGTTGGGTATATATATATATCTGCATTAAATGTAATTATGTATTCTATAGTGTTGGTAGCACGGATAATGATTACAGCTGAGTAGGGGCGTTTTTTCAACAATTACCTTTATTGGAGTGTGTATATAAAACCGGACCTCCCCCCCTCACGTTATCCCTTTGAAAAAGTTAGCCGAGACTGACGAAACGCGTCAGGGAGCGTCGTGACGTCAGACGCACTGACATTCAAGTCTACATCCAGCGCAGGAGTGGATTGATCCTAGCGCTAGTGCTGCAGGCACTATCCATACAGAACTTTTGTCTGGGACTATTTACAGCACACCAGCCCTGGGACACTGCTGGTACGCTGCTCATTTGCCAACGGAGCCTGGGAATGCCCCCAAAGTCTGCATTTTGACCGGATGACCTACATCAGTCCTGGAATCTGCTGAGACGCTGCTCCTTCACCAACGGAGCCTGGGACTGCCCCAAGAGCTTGCAGTTAGACCGGATGGTGGTGATTATTATCACATATGCTTGATTTTATTGTACTTCTTGTAAGTGCGTTTTTTACCCCTCCCTCCCCCCTCCCCTTCATTAAATATACTTTTATACGCTATGGGCGTGCGCTCTCTCCTCTCTTTTCCTTTTTAGATATCCTGTGGACGTGGTAGATCCACATTGAGAGCTGCCGGAGACCCTACATACCAGCACCCATATTCATCATCGGAACTATCTGAGGACTGGTTTATCCTTTCAATTGCTTTTTTTCCATGTGTATATGTTTTATGTTTGTAATGGGCCTATCTTATGGTTATAGGTCTGTATACCTACACATTATTGTTTAGATCATTAGGTTATACAATAGATATATTTTTACATAGACATACATAGTTTATATGTTCCTGTAAGGCGCAGCTTTTTTCCTTCTGTTTTTTCTATATTACTCTTAAGCAGCAGCCTGTGTATAGGAACCCATTTTATATATAAACATGATGCAATCAGCAAAGGAGAAGTACTCCAGACGGAGTGGATTAATTCCTTCATTAAATACCGAGAACAATATGGATACAGAAAATAAAATAGATATTAAAAGTAATTTTTTTACATTAGAAACTTTAATGAAGGATGAAATGAGACATTGGTGGGACGCTTGTTCCTTACAAGACTATCTAGACCGTAAAATCATCCCTAGAGGTCTAAGGGTAACTAAATCCCCCACATTTGAAACCAATCCAGAATTTAGCAGGGAATGGAATGAGACACTTGATAGGTGCTCATTCTCATTAATGAAACTTTTAATAGATTTTAGAGACAAAAAAGTGAAAGAATTGGAGTTGGAGATTGAGAAAATTCAAGGGGTACTCAAACCTTATTGTGATACTGAGGAGTTCAAGGAATATGATGATAAGACTAGCAGGAGAGTCATTACATTTGAAAAGGAGATCATTGACAGGAAAGATACTAAACTCAATCGGGATAAGGAGGACTATGCCACAAACAAGGTAAGGGTCTGGAAGCGACCACACAATCCCAATTACAAGAAGGGAGGGAGATACAGGTCTGGCTCTAGGTCGGGTAGAGGTGGTTCCCATACGTATAGGGACACATCCAATCATGCCCCCCCCAGTCATGTTGAGCCTGAAAGGGTTCGGGACCCACCTAACAGTTCCTCGCACACACACACTAGTGGGAGATTCTCGGTCCTGGAGGTAGAGTCTCCCACAGGAGAAACTGGGGCGAGCTCTGATAGCCCCCATGTGCGGGATACAAATGGTACATCAGCTGATACTAATAGAGGGGCCAGGCCTAAAGAATCCACCACCCACCATAGATCTGCCCATTTTTTAGACGGGACACCGAGGCGGGAGGGGGGACTGAAGGGGAGAGATCCAGACAAGCACTATCCCCTTTGGGACCGCGAGGCCCCAAACAGGCCTTCAGGCCAAGGGAAAAGAGGAGCAGAGGAGTTAGGGCAGGCAGAGCTGTCCAGAGGAAGAAGAAAAACAGAGGAGGAATAGTTACACCATTAGAGTGCAGTAATATTTTCAATCTTTCATCCACTGTATTGACTGAATGTGAAAAGTCCTTATTAGAGCGGGGTTTATCTTTTGCCCCCAATACAGGCCCTAATTTATTTCAATTGTTTATTGATCTCAACAGTTTTGTGAGGAAAATTACATTAAATAGACACTATAAAATTCAGGAGAAGAATATCAAATGTACTGACCCAAGAATTGTCTTTAATACACAGGAAGAACAATGCATTGATGCACTCACTTCATTGCTGAGGGAGTCGGATTCACCTTCGGGATCACAGGTATCTCTTGACAACTTTGAGCGGTCCACCAATCCGACCAGGTATGTGGAGGGAGATTTAGATGAGGATTGCAATATTTTGCACTCACCTTTTAGACCAAAATCAGTCTTCTTCCCATACCAGTCCAAGGGCGGATTTGTGGATACGTTCTACAGCCTGGTTTTACGTGACTTTGAGTCCATGTGTGCCAAATCCATCAAATTCAATCCCAATTTAACAAAAGGTGAACTGGGCGCATTGGGCGGGCTTAAAATCAATCATGATATAGTTATTAGACAGGCCGACAAGGGGGGGGGCATAGTCATCCAGGACTTATCTGCTTATCTCACAGAGGCACGCAGACTCCTGGGTGACTCGGCCTCCTATACCTTGTTGGAATCCGATCCAGTTGACACCTACCAGCTGTTGCTGAAGGAGCTCCTCACATCTGCACTGGGTGATGGTATTATTTCAAAAGTGGAATTTAAATTTTTGTTTTGTTCACATCCACGCACTCCCATTTTTTATCACCTTCCCAAAGTGCACAAATCCTTGTCCAATCCCCCTGGTAGACCCATAGTATCGGGCGTGGAGTCGATGACATCGACCCTATCCCAATATGTAGATTACTTTCTCCACCCCTATGTTACTGCACTTAGGTCCCATGTTAAGGATACGCTCCATGTCATCGACTCCATTTCCAATATTAGGTGGAAATCCACCTATCTATGGGCTACATGTGATGTATCATCACTATACACCTGCATTGAACACACCAAGGGGTTAGAGGCAATCAAATATTGGTTGGACAAGGATTCACTATTCCCAGAAAAACATAGGCGATTTATTTTACAAAGTATTCACTTCATTCTTACGCACAATTATTTTTTATTTGAAAATGATTTTCATTTACAAATCTGTGGAACGGCCATGGGTACGAGATTCGCTCCCAGTTATGCCAACCTCTTTATGGGGCACTGGGAGGAATCCCATGTCTGGCAAAACATCTCGCTTGGAGCGGGTCTCGTATACTATGGCCGTTTCATAGATGATATCATTATAATTTGGGATGGAGAGGAGTCAGTCCTACACGATATTTTGAGCTCTTTCAGCGACAACTCGTTTGGACTCAAATTCACTTTTGATATCAACAACTTGTCCACTGTCTTTCTGGATCTGGCCCTGAGCATAGACACAGACCTGAATATCATTACCACCACACATTTCAAGTCTGTGTCTGTGAATAGCTACGTCCATGCGTCCAGCAACCATCATAAACACTGGCTCAACAATATCCCCTTGGGGCAGTTCCACAGAATTCGTAGGAACTGCACAAGGGATGTTGACTTTGAAAACCAGTCAGTCACACTTGGGAAGAAATTTCTTTCCAAAGGATATGATCCCGTCGTGGTGTCCGACTCTCTCAGCAAGGTGAGTTCCATTGCTAGATCGACTTTACTTGAAAAATCTAAAGACAAACAGAATAAACAACAGAGAGGAAAACGTTCAGGTTATGACACCCCAATAATACATTCAGAGATAGAGAGGCCGACTGTAAGATTTATTACCACCTACAACCAGTCATCCAAATTTATCAATAGGATTTTAAATGATCATTGGTCCATTCTAAAGTGTGATCCTCATCTAGGACCTATCCTGCCGGATAGAGCTACTGTTACATATAGGAAAGCAAGGAGTATAAAAAGCATACTAGCTCCCACTAGGCTTAAATCTTCCTCTATTTGTGATACTGTTAAACAGAAGGGACCATTGGGTAACCATCCCTGTGGCCGCAGTCGATGCATTACGTGCAGGCATCTTTTGAATCAAACTCAAGTTTGTTCTCCAACAAGGGGTACCACGTATGACATCAGTAGCTCTATCACCTGTCTTAGCACTTATGTTGTGTATCTTATACAGTGCGGTTGTAGTCTGAAATATGTTGGACGAACCACCAGGACTCTGGGAACTCGCTTCCTAGAACATAGGAGAAATGTCATTAAGGGTCTGAATAATCACAGTGTCCCTCGACACTTTAAATTATTCCATCAACAGAATCCCAAGACCATGCAAATTATGGGAATAGAGACCATTTCTTCCTGTGTTCTGGGAGGCGACCGGTTCAAGACGCTCTGCAGGCGGGAATCCTATTGGATTCACCAATTGGGCACTCTCAGCCCTGGGGGACTAAACGAATGTTTAGACGTTAGTACTTTAGTTTAGTCTATCCTCGGATGCCTCTTCCTATTCTCCTCCTCTGCTTCTCCACTCCATCCCTTGTTTGGATCTCCTCCAGAGGTCCCCCCATTCCCATCCCATTCCTTTCCCTCCCCCCTCTCCCCTCCCCCTTTCCCCCCCCCCCCCTTTCCCTCCCTCCCCCCCTATTTTGTACCTTCCCTTCCCAGTTCCCACTCTCCTCCCTTCCGTCTAAATTATGGATATCCATTCATTACACACTATTGTTGATTTATAAAATAGATACTTTAAAATAGGGACACTGGGTCTAATAGATGGTATGAGGAATCTACCCTTATATACATAGCACAACACCATAATAGTACTCTTAAATATATATAATGAATGTATTCATTAGATATTCACTTAAACATGGCCAACTAGGGCCTGGTAGTCACCACATAGAATAAATACAAATAGGTATATAGTATATAGTTTATAGTACACATAACTTATTTACATACACAACACTTGGTTCACTATATCACACTGTAGCACATATTTATAGATTTACCTTCCGGGCCCCAGCTTTGTTTGTGGCATATAGACTCCAGTTACATAGTCTCCTTTTGAGTTTGGGCTTTCATTTGTATGAACATTTAAATTAAAAAAAATTATTTTTATTTTTATTTTTATATTTCATTTTTTAATTTTTCATCCATATATTTTTTTATTATATTTATATTTAAATTCATTTTGTCCTTGGTCCAACCATATGGGATCATAAGAATTGATATTTGATTTAGGCACTCATCAGGGTGCAATATTTAATACTTGTTATATTTTGGTTGCACATATATTAATAAGTTTATAATGTCATATGATCTCTTTTTCTATCATCAATATCTAAGTATTATACTCCAAACTGGCTTATGTGTGATCATCCCTCTATCTACAGGTGGGATCTAGATATGTATCATCATTTCACAATGCTGAGTTATTGCAATGTATCCCATAGTTAATATTGATGGGGTTTGATCCACATACAAGACTAGTATTTTCAATTTTGGTTTGAACCCTAGAGAACGATGCTGTTTTATATTGTTGTTTTATAATTGGTTACTGATAACTATTTTATATCAAATATATGTTTAACTGTGTGTTAATTGTAAATGTATATTTAGCAATATGATAGACATTGTATTGTATGTATATGTTAAATTTATCATCTCCTCCAAATTCTTTCAGGGTAATTATCTGCATTAAATGTAATTATGTATTCTATAGTGTTGGTAGCACGGATAATGATTACAGCTGAGTAGGGGCGTTTTTTCAACAATTACCTTTATTGGAGTGTGTATATAAAACCGGACCTCCCCCCCTCACGTTATCCCTTTGAAAAAGTTAGCCGAGACTGACGAAACGCGTCAGGGAGCGTCGTGACGTCAGACGCACTGACATTCAAGTCTACATCCAGCGCAGGAGTGGATTGATCCTAGCGCTAGTGCTGCAGGCACTATCCATACAGAACTTTTGTCTGGGACTATTTACAGCACACCAGCCCTGGGACACTGCTGGTACGCTGCTCATTTGCCAACGGAGCCTGGGAATGCCCCCAAAGTCTGCATTTTGACCGGATGACCTACATCAGTCCTGGAATCTGCTGAGACGCTGCTCCTTCACCAACGGAGCCTGGGACTGCCCCAAGAGCTTGCAGTTAGACCGGATGGTGGTGATTATTATCACATATGCTTGATTTTATTGTACTTCTTGTAAGTGCGTTTTTTACCCCTCCCTCCCCCCTCCCCTTCATTAAATATACTTTTATACGCTATGGGCGTGCGCTCTCTCCTCTCTTTTCCTTTTTAGATATCCTGTGGACGTGGTAGATCCACATTGAGAGCTGCCGGAGACCCTACATACCAGCACCCATATTCATCATCGGAACTATCTGTGGACTGGTTTATCCTTTCAATTGCTTTTTTTCCATGTGTATATGTTTTATGTTTGTAATGGGCCTATCTTATGGTTATAGGTCTGTATACCTACACATTATTGTTTAGATCATTAGGTTATACAATAGATATATTTTTACATAGACATACATAGTTTATATGTTCCTGTAAGGCGCAGCTTTTTTCCTTCTGTTTTTTATATATATATATATATATATATATATAATATAATTATTTATTTATGTAGTTATTGTGGGGCTGGGGTGTGTATTTTTTTAATATTGTGGCTAGTGGGGGTGGGTGAAAGGGGTATTAGCCCCAACGGTGGTAGTTTAGGGCTTGCGGGTGGGTAGCGGGAGGCCTTAACCCCTTCAGGACCGTAGCGGTATTAACTGCTACGGTCGTGAAGGGGTTAAGTGCCCTCGCAACCCCCCCGCAAGTCCTAAACTCACACCCAGGGCCAAATACCCCCCTCACCCATCCCCGCTACCCACAATAACGCTGGCACGGTGGGTTAACCCCTTCATTGCCTTAGCGGTTAGCCGCTAAGGTAATGAAGTGGCTTTTAAATGCCTTTTTCCTGCCTCGGATGCATGCCGGGGGGCTCCGGTGCGGGTATCAGCTCCGGAGACCCCCGGCATCAATCACAGGCAGGAAAAAGGGCTGATTTTTCCTAAGTGTCGCCCTTGCCGATGCTTCTCCTTCAGCAAGTTGCCAACTTTAGTTGGCGGGCTGGATTGGCCATAAAATCTCCAATCTGGCCTGCCGATCAGCACCAAAAAGCTGATCGGGGCTTACTGAATTCAGGCGGGAAAAAAAAGTCCCGATAAGTGGCTTATCGGCAGCCGGGTGGCGAAAAAAAATTTTTCGCAAGAAAAGTTGCCGATAATTCCCACTTATCGGGGCTTACTGAATCAGGAGGGCAAAAAACGGCTATAAAATGCCGAAAAAGCCTTATCGGGGCTTACTGCATGAGGCCCTTAGTCTCTTTTATGTTTGTGTATTAAAAGTAACATTTTAAACTGTTTTGGTGGTGCATATCGAGTGCAGCCTTAGGGAAACACTTTTCTTTTCCTTCCTGTTTATACGTTATTTCGTGGCAATCTTGAATTAACATAACATACTGATGCTCCTGCAACATTCCTGTTGGTATAATTTTCATAATAGTTGTTTATTATTTACTGTACATAGTGAAAAAATGATATATTGTACATGAAAATATGTCATTTCATCATGCACAATATGTTTTACAATTACATCCTTTTCATATATATGCCAAAATGAGTTATTAGTTATGCTTAATTACAAATAAAAAAACAACCCATGGGGGTTTGAACCCAGAGCTACTAAAATGCTTACAAACTAGCTATGTTGGTTTAGCACACTGAACTATACTGTTGCAGTGAACACAAGGTGAAAAAAAATGCAATTATTATGATAGAACATGTGAGATTGTAATATAGAAAAATAACAATCATCATACCTATGACTGTAAATCGGACTTACTAATTGTAATGTACAGTATAATGATTCATATTTTAAATATATGATTGCAATATTTAAAAATATATATATCTTCTTATTGTGTACAAATATATGTTGTCTACATTATTCTCTTTATAATAAGGTAATAAACTTGTAAATATACATTTTGTGCAGTATAAATGTGGACTTTATTTTGAATACATATGGGGAAGATTTTTTCAAATAAAATGTGCGTATATGATTACAACTAATTTGCTACATCCATGGTTCTTGGCATATGTTTTAAGATTCCTTTTTGTAAATAATATATAGATTTTCCCTTGTTAGATGCTTGCTACCTAACTCAACACTACTACTTATACATGCGTGGACAAGAGAGTTTTACATTAACCTTTTCCAACAGTATATTTTTTGCATGATAAAATACTTCTCATAAAAAATGTACACTTCAAAATTATTTTAAATAAGAAAACCATAAAAACGTTTTTAACCAACATTTATTCTGCTCTAACTAGTGATGAAATCAGGTGTAATAAAGTGATCTTGTTGAGCATCTGTACTTTATCGGCATTAACCATCAAGAATCATTTTTAAAGCAACTCAAGCACAGCGCTGACTTTTAAAATATTTGAACTTTTATTTTCCAATCTCTATGGACAACAACATATAATTGACATCACTAGAATCACAACAGATTTTTTTTGGATGAACAAGGCCACGGTTTTGTTTTAAATATTAACTTTATATATTAAATCCTTTTTCCATCCCCTGCCAGACTACCCATCTATAGCACAGAGCCCAATGGTATAGCCATGGTTCGTGACTCTTGAGGCTACAATACCTGATAGCAGAGTTGCCAACCAGCCCTAACAGAGGGGGTACCTTCACCAAACCACCTTCTTACTTCATGGGCTACCCAGCTTAGCAGGCCAACCCTCACCCACCGCTGTAACAAAAAAAGAGCACAATCAACCCCTTATTAAGGAAAAATTCCCATATCAAATATATATGCTGTATAAAGAAATTTAAAAAAAAGAACACACAGAAAATTCCCTGGATTAACTACCGACCTGCGCCCTGGAATTACTCACTTAATTAACCTTCACACTGACTGCATCAGGGAGCGCAGAGGGGTCAGAGGGCAAATTGCCGGCCATAAGGCTCGAACCCCAGTACATGGGCCGAGTTGGAGAGCTATCACCCGCATTCTCACTCCAATCAATAAAGACAAGGACAACAGATTTTTTGGGATGAAGTAGGCCACAGCATTTATTAAATATCAAATCCCTTTTCCAGCCCCTGTCAGGCTGCCAGTCCATAGCACAGAGCCCAACGGCATAGTCGTGGTTCATGACTCTCGCTGCTACCAAACCTGATAGGAAAGTAGCCAACAAGCCCCAGAAGAGGGCGTGCCTTCTTACTTCCTGGGCTACCCAGCCTGGCAGGTCAAACACACCACCGCCTAGGACATTTAAAACCTTAAATTGTCCTTGAATAACCATAGCCAAAATGCTCCCAATACTTTTTTTCAGAGCTAAAAATATCATTACTAATAATGGAGAGGTGAACCCCATCCTTCCAAAATAGTCCAGGTTTTGCTTCTTGCAAATCAGTGTGCCTTATGGAGAAAAAGAACGCTGCGACGTTCGAAATGCATTGGATGGGTCTTTTGCCACATTAAAGTGCCCTTTTAATCATTTTTTTTGTCCTGGGTTCTTCCTGCTCCGTTTGTGCTGGTGCGCTTTTTGGTCTCCCTTTTCCCTGTATTGCATTGAGTAGCTGCACAGCCTGCCTGCCTGCCCTACCAGGATGTGAGTATTTGCATATTTTTCAGGGGAACCTGCCAATGAGACTGATGGTGAGTGGGTTGCACCACACACCACCTGTCTTCAGGAGGATAGTACCCATTATATGACACAATAGGTACTATATCAATTGTTAGTACCCTGGTACAGTGGTCTGGCTTATTATCATTTTGAGATATACAGTACCTGCATTTGAGCGCTTCAGCTATTTTCCATATTGCCTTATGGAGAAACCCACTAAACTTTTTTATATTTTCAAATGGATGGTCTTGTTTATCGTGTACCAGCACCTTTTAATTGCTTTTGGTTTCCTAGCCCCTCGCCAACCAACCCCGATACCAACTCTAACCAAGTTAATACAACCCCTGGCCAAGCCAACAACGGACTTGCCACATCCCTGTTGAATCTTGATTTCTTCCGGCTGAAACTCTTTTTTTAACCATAGTATTGTCACCATATCTGATGTCTGGGCCTCTGCTCTTTCTGTATCTACCCAGGGCTTCACCCCCTCTCCCATTGCCAAATAAATTAACGGGTTTAATCTGGCGGCTTCATAATATTTTGTCATCTCCGGTTGAGACATTCCCCCTAGTGTTGTTGATAACAACATAGGTTTTTTCTTTATGCTACGCTTTCTTCCGTTCCATATAAACGTTGCTATTTCTTTCTCTTATTCTTTGATATCTTTTTGCGGAACTGTGACTGGTAGTACCTAAAATAAATACAGCATCCTGGGCAATAAATTCATATTTACCGAGGTTTTTCTCTCTGACCATGATATTTGATATCTGCTCCAGACCCTTAAATTGCCTTTGCTTTTTTAAAGAATCTCGATGTTGGGTGGTTCCCAAATACATAACAATCATGTATAAAGCAACAGAACATTCCCCACCTACATGCACCTTCATTGAAGACCCAACACACAGTCCCTCTTTTATGGCAGGTGGTCCAGTGCTATGACCAAAAAAGAGGTAAAACGGACCCAGTGGCATCATCAAAGAAAGCCACAATATATATTTATATCTTTGTGACCCCAGTTGTTTTGAGGCTGCAAAGCCATTTTATACCTGAATGCCTCATCAAATGCCACCATGATGATCCCCCAAACACCCTACACGCTTCCTAAATAGTGTTGAGGTATCTGAATAAGGAGTAACATTTACTCTAATCCTTCCCCCCAATCACGCTTGTTAAAATAATGAAAGCCTGCAACTAATTCCCAAACGTCTTCTGGACTACCTTCTTATTGGCCTTGTCAGATTTTCCTCCAAACCTTTTTTCTCCTTTTTCGAAAATGTCCCTTCCTTCCAGAATCAAGGATAGGATTGGCACAAATCCCCCTTTCCAAATCTTCGCGTTCGTAGCCACAGGCAAGGGCACCCCCAGAGGATTAAAAGTAGTTAGATATGCATCCCTGCAACGTGTGCCTGGGATAACTGTTTATTCCGCCACTAATGACACAGTTGTAGGGTATATCGTAGACAAAAAAAAGGGTAGTAGGTGCTGATAGAGTGGATAGATATAACAAGTTGTAAATAAATTGTAGATATATTAATAACTCTTGAATGGATAAATCAGCTAGCGCTCTTGCCTTATGAAACAGAAAAAAATACACTGTTATAGATGAATATAAATACATTAAAATACCATGTGTATGTGCACAAAGTCCAGTCCAATTCATAAATGGGTAATGCAGCTCCTTAAAGTTGGTTCCAACCTTTGGGTCCAAAGGAAACTACAGAAAATACAAAGAAGAAAATGAAGCAAGACCTATAGTGCAGTATGTCAAGTTTTAATGCTAATAATAACGGTTAAAAACACTTACAAAAGTAAGTAGATAAGAGGCACATCTGTGGTAGTTGATCCATGGTGTAAGCATAAACCGGAATAGCCAATGTGTCCCCGTCTCCTGCCCGGACGAAGCTTCCGTCTCAGACACCTTCCTCTGTTGTTTGGCGTTGCTCCGCTTCCGCGTCACATGCGCACGTGACGTCACCGCGTTCACGTCCTCAAGCCGTCACTCAGGGGGTTGGACTTGGGCTGATGCGCCTTCGCTTGCAGTCTGACATGAACAGACTTAGGATCCTACGTTGGTGCACAAATTTCAGCAGCCTTGGTAGATTCAACCTTGGTAGAAACAGCCCTACGTGTTTCTCGAAACACGTAGGGCTGTATCTACCAAGGCTGCTGAAATTTGTGCACCACCGGAGGATCCCAAGTCTGTTCGTGTAAGACTGCAAGCGAAGGCACACCAGCCCAAGCCCAACCCCCTGAGTGACGGCGTGAGGACGCGAATGCGGTGACGTCACGCGCGCACGTGACGCGGCAACGGAGCAACGCCGAACAACAGAGGAAGGTGTCTGAGACTGAAGCTTCGTCCTGGCAGGAGACGAGGACACTTTGGCTATTCCAGTGAATGCTTACACCAGGGATCAACTACCACAGATGTGCCTCTTATCTGCTGTTTTTAACCGTTATTTTTTAGCATTAAACCTTGACATACTGCACTATGGGTCTTGCGCCATTTTCTTCTTTATATTTTCTGTAGATATCGTAGACAACTAAACATTACCTCTTGTACAGTATGTAAACCACAAGACACCCATGCTGATGACACATTAGGGACTTCACTCCCCCGCTGACTAAATAGTTTGCTCATCTGAGCAAAGACACTCCCAAGCTGGTCAGCTTGCAACATACCTGACCCTCTTCCAACATCCGAATGCAGCTCCTCACAGTCTGCTGTGTGTTTAAGTGACACGTGAAGCTGGTCAGATGGATTATTGCCTGTGGACGTGTGACTGCAGGCTGAACCTAAAGGGGTAAGTGGTATAATAAAATCATCCATACCCCCATTCACTAATTCTCTATCTTGCTATAGATCCTCCTCGTCTTCCTCCCTATTCTTCTGTTGAGCTGCGTGGCCTGCCTGGACCTTTAAGGTCAATAATATTAGAGCATGTACTGCTCATTAAAAGAAAGATTTATCACATCCAGTGGCCCGGCATTTCTCATCCTGTTCTCAATGTGGTATAGCTAATTTCATATTTTCTGAGATTGAACATATTCCATTTCACCCGAGAGGGGGGGACAGATTGAATAAACTAAACAAGAGAGAGATGTTTTGGATATACACCATGAACACTTTGAACCCTTCCGATGTCACTATAGAATGGGAACTCAATCATTTTTTGATGGATTAACGGTTCCATTTCGAAGTGTTCATGATGTATAGATTACTGTTTGCCTGTTTGTTATATTCTTCACACAGGCTATGGTTTATATGTACTGTAGTGCCCACAGTTATTCTAACACAAACCAGTGGCAATCGCCAAAAAGACCCAGGTACACCCAGGTACATTCTGGATACATGCCTTAAACTAGACCCAGCATTTCTGCATTGATTAATGGCACATCAGATTAACAGCGGGGGTCCCTGGCAGTCCCATTCAAACTGAATGGGACTGACAGGGACCCCTGCGGTTTTAATCCTATGGGTCATTAGTCAATGCAGAAATGCCTTAAACTTGCCTTATACAAGTCCAGCACATACCCAGAATGTAACCGGGCTAGTTTAAGGCAAGGTTTAGAATACTCATGATCTCGTCTGTATCTATGTACCTATATTTTCTGTAGCTTTTGGAGTTGTTATATATTTATATATGGTCTGAAATTGTATATTAATGAACTATAAATGTATTGATTCCTTTTGGATATAGATTTATGTTCCAGATGATGTAATTTTCATCTATCCTTCTATGATTGACAATATTGTTCATTTATCAAATTATTTGAGTGTATATATATATATAATATATATATATATATATACTATATGGCTGTTCCACCCACTTTTGGATTCCTCAATTACGCCTAGTTTTAGCATTTTTTTAACCTCTAAACTTATAGCCTCTCTTTTGGCCTCTGGGATTCGGTACGGTTTAAGGTTAACTCGGACCCCCGGTTCAGAGACTAGGTCATGTTCAATTACACTAGTTCTACCTGGCTGTGTAGAGAAGACTTCTTTGTTTCTTCTCACTAAATTCTGAACCTCTCGTTTCTGATGAACGGACAGGGTTTCAGCTATGCTAGCCTCTGGGTCAGTTTCTCGATTCTCTGACTGACCTGGGGGTACTAGGGTTAACAAGACCTCTCTATCTTTCCAGGTCTTAAGTAGGTTTATATGGTAAATTTGCTCAGGTTTCCTCCTACCTGGCTGTCTCACCTTATAATTTACTTCTCCCACTCTTTCCAAGACCTCATATGGCCCATGCCACTTAGCAGGGAATTTACTCTCTACGGTGGGAACCAGAACTAGCACCCTATCGCCTGGAAAAAAAATTCTGATCCTAGCACCCTTATTATACGTATTCCTCTGTACTTCTTGAGCTTTTTCCATGTGTTCCCTCACTATAGGTAGGACTGCAGCTATGCGGTCCTGCATCTGGGCAACATGCTCTATTACACTTCTGTAAGGGGTAACCTCGTGTTCCCAAGTCTCTTTGGCTATATCCAGTAAGCCCCTTGGGTGTCGGCCATACAATAGTTCAAACGGGGAGAAGCCTGTGGATGATTGGGGAACTTCCCTAATGGCAAATAACAGGTATGGTAACAAACAATCCCAGTTTTTCCCATCCTTATCGACTGCCCGGAGTAACATGCTCTTTAAGGTTTTATTGAACCGTTCCACTAAACCATCTGTTTGTGGATGATAGACTGAGGTTCTGACATGCTTGATTTTTAGGAGTTTACATAACTCTTTTGTTACTTGGGACATAAATGGTGTTCCTTGGTCAGATAAGATCTCTTTAGGAATTCCAACCCGGGAAAACAGAACTATTAACTCTTTTGCTATGTTTTTAGCAGAGGTGCTACGTAGGGGAACTGCCTCCGGATATCGGGTGGCATAATCTAATATTACTAATATATGCTGATGTCCCCTAGCGGACTTTATTAGGGGTCCTACTAGATCCATAGCAATCCGGTCAAATGGCACCTCTATTATGGGAAGGGGTACCAATGGGCTATGGTACGCTTTGAACGGGGCGGTGATCTGACATTCTGGGCATGAGGAGCAATAATTTGTAATTTCTGCCAGAACCCCAGGCCAATAAAAGCTTCGGAGAACCTTTTCTTTTGTCTTTTCCACCCCTAGGTGTCCCCCCAATGGGTGACTATGTGCGAGGTGTAATACTACATTACGGAATGTCCGTGGTACCAACAATTGTTTAGTTGTAACTGATTTCCTTTTATCAACCCGATATACTAGGTCATTCTCTACCTCGAAGTAGGGATAGGCAAGTGATCTATCTGGTTGGCCAGGAGTACTATTCTGGTCCCGTATATTCCCCCTTGCTACTGCTAATGTGGGGTCTTCCCACTGGGCCTTTTTTCGGCTCGCCATGTTGGCTGTTGCCCTTAGTGTGCGAGCCATTGTTACTGGTGCTGTGTGAAGGCGGTCGTCGCTCTTCAGCCCCCCTTAACCCTGGTACCCTTTTACCGTCTCTGGAAGAGACCTGGAACCTTGGGTAGTGGAGTTGCTCCACGACTATGGGTTGCGGGTGCTCTTCTGCTGCATTGTACCTTTCTACGAGGGCCACCAGCTGGTCTGCATTGTGGGGGTCACTCTGACTGACCCAATGGCGTAGGGCAGAGGGAAGTTTCCTCAAGAACTGGTGCATGACCAACCGTTCCACGATATGGCTTGCTGAGTTGATCTCGGGTTGTAGCCACTTCCGAGCGAGGTGGATGAGGTCATACATCTGGCTTCGGGTGGCTTTATCCGACGTAAAGGACCATGCGTGGAATCTTTGGGCACGAACAGCCATGGTTACGCCGAGGCGGGCGAGGATCTCGAACTTCAATTTTGCATAGACGTTAGCTTCGGCTGGCTCTAGATCAAAGTAAGCCTTCTGGGATTCGCCGCTTAGAAAGGGTGCGATTAGACTGGCCCACTCAGCTTCTGGCCATCCCTCTCTCTGTGCTGTGCGTTCAAACGTGAGAAGATAGGTTTCCACATCATCCGAGGGCCCCATCTTCTGGAGGTAGTGGCTTGCCCTGATCATTTTCGGGACTGGGGCTGCCTCTGCCAGTGGAAGGTTACTGATAGTCCCCCTCAGGATCTCGAGTTCCTGCTGTAAGCCCTGGGCGAACCGTTGTTGCTCCTCTCTCAGCAAGCGGTTTGTCTCTTGCTGGTTTGCATTCGCGATTTGCAGAGCTGCATTCATCTCTTGTTGGGCTGCATTCGTCTGTTGCTGGTTAGCATTAGTCTTTTGCTGGGCTATTAACAGCTGTTGCTGGGTTTCATTCGCGTCTTTCTGGACAGCGACATTGCTTTTTTTATTTTATTTTTTAAGTTTTTTAACCCGCAGACCTTTTAGTGTTCTGCCCGCATTCTCCACCATATGTGACAAACGGCTTACTCCGGGGCTCCGCCGTCAGTCCGGGACTGTTAGAACACGGTCTTTTAGGGTAGGTTAAATGATGAGGCGTCACGTGCTGTTCCTTTAAGCAGGCTATGCCTGGTTTATTCAGTCCCAGGCACTGAGACTGCCACAGTGCATACAACAGAAACACATCAAAACAAAAAGCTGCTCACCTGAGCGATAACTTAACTTAGGTATTTCCCTAACTCAGGGTGGAAGTGGCTTTTCCACTTCCACCAACAAAATAAGTAACTTTGCAGTCTTAGACAGAAAGAACATAATGATTTAACCTGTTTGGGGAGAGGCTTTTCCCCTCTCTACTTCAGCAGCCTTCCTGTCTCCAGGCTCTTGGGGAGAGGGGAGAGGAAACAGGAAATCAGTCTTACATACCTGATTTCTAATTAGCATGAAATGTGACAGAAATCAGGCAGCAGACAAACTCTGGTCTGGATCCCTCATCCCTCAGTTCCAGCGCTTGCCAAACTGTGGGATGGAGTGCATGTATTATAAGGATATAAACTGTTCAGTATCCTGGGAGCCCTATATATGGAATTTATTACCATCCCCTGGTTTCTGTCACAATATAGAGTAGAACTGCAAGTGTTTATAACCTAATAAGTGACTAAAGTATATGAAGTTAATTTTTGTGATTATAGTGCAAAAAATAAAAGTAAAAATGAAATTAAAAATAAAAATGAAAATACATATATATATCAATTAGCTAAATGGTAAAACACAAAAAAACTTAGTATAAAAAAATAGTGCAAAAGTGCAAAAAAGGAAAGGTAAAGTCCAACCAGTCCTTTAAATGTTAGTCCATGAATTGAGGTAAATGATGCTGACAAAGGGGTTCTCCGGCTGCTCTCACATGGGATAAACCACATCCAGGAATATCTACAAACAGAAAAAGAGAGAGAGCGCACGCCCCATAGCATAACACTGTGTATTTAATATGAAAAAGGGAAGGGAAGGGGGGGGGAAGGAATCACACTCACAAGAATAAAATGGTAAAAAGGCAATTTGTGATTATATCACCACCATCCGGTTCTGTGCTGCAGAATTTCGTCTTTGTAGGCTCCCTCAGGGCTGCCTGTGGAAGTCACAGCTCACCGGATTCCTGGGGTGCCGTTTGCCGTCTGAATTCAGTCCAAGGACTTTGCTCTCCACTACGAATGGCCGCCGTATGGATCCCACGCTGGATGTGGCCTCTGGGTGACTTTCTCAAAGGCTGATAGTGAACGGAATGAAGTCCTGCACATTTATAGCCAGTCCGTCGCTTAGCAACCCAAAATAGGATAATTGTTTAACCCATGATATGCTGGTAAAGCTGGGCGTAACTATGTATGCTACACACTTATTAAATACATGAATAAATGACTGACTGGCTGAATGGCAGATTATGGATGAAATATAAACACATATTGTAGGAAGGATCTACGAAAACATTATACACATATATTAAACACAATGGATACTCAAATTCATTACTGATAGTATTTAAAATCATTTAAGAATGATTCAAATTGATGATCTGAACCAATAGATAAAACGGAAAAGTAAAATTAAAATTAAGATTATAATTATCCCCTGTTTTATACTAATTGTTATATAAAGGAATATACAGAAAATTATTTAAAATTAAATCAAACACATAAAATACACAGGGGTGGCAATACATTGAGATCCAATAATCATATGTTAAATAATAAAGCAGTAAGAACTATTAAATACTCATCAAAACACCATGCACATATAAACAAAATAATAATTACGTCACTACGACGCTGCGCACGCGCACGAGGCCACCTCCAGCGTGGGATCCATACGGCGGCCATTCGTAGTGGAGAGCAAAGTCCTTGGACTGAATTCAGACGGCAAACGGCACCCCAGGAATCTGGTGAGCTGTGACTTCCACAAGCAGCCCTGAGGGAGCTTACAAAGACGAAATTCTGCAGCACAGAACCGGATGGTGGTGATATAATCACAAATTGCCTTTTTACCATTTTATTCTTGTGAGTGTGATTCCTTCCCCCCCCCCTTCCCTTCCCTTTTTCATATTAAATGCACAGTGTTATGCTATGGGGCGTGTGCACTCTCTCTTTTTCTGTTTATATATATATATATATATATATATATATATATATATATATATATATATATATATATACAGTGTTCGACAAACCTATACATTTGCTCGCCCCGGGCGAGTGGATTTAACCCCCGTGCGAGTAAATATTGGCCCAAGCAGCACACGTTTGGTACTAGGTGGCAAGTAGATTTTTTTGTGTGGCGAGTAGATTTTTTGGTGATTTGTCAACCACTGTATATGTATATATATATATATATATATATATATATATATATATATATATATATATATATATATATATATATATATATATATATATTCTGTGTTCTATTAGAAAGTACAAAATACTCTAAGAGTTTAATGTATTTAATCAAATTGAAATTTTGTTTATTGTTTATTTGTTGCTTTTTGCAATACACATTGTCATTTTAGTTGGCAGTGGTCACATTAGTAATTGTGTTTTAAATGTATGTCCTGTCTATATTTGCACTTTTTGTATGTTATCTTCAGAAGCCAGGTGATCCCCTATTACAGGTTCATTCAGTCGTTTTGTTATCAAGCCTTCTTTAATTATACTTGTTGTGCTCATTATCCAACAGGTGAGCTTTTTCAGATCTACCTCCCATGTTTAAACAATTACATACCGGATACACCTATTTAAGGTTCACCTGGCTGACAGACCAGTTACTCTTTGACAAAGTCCTATACCTAGGACGGAACGCGTCAGAGTTCTTTTTGCTACAGTATGTGTATGTCTCTTTTGGCATAATAAATGTGCTATTTTTTCAATGATTGCGCTTGGTACCTTTGTATACTCTATCGGAGGGCAGTGAACCGCCATTGCAGCAGTATTTTTCTATCATTCAATCAATACTCAGCTAACATTGAGATTAGAGATTTTGTAGCAAATTATCCTGGCTCATGCTACTGTTTGATTCATACTGTATATCTTAACAAATTTTGGATTGTATGAGTTATTTACATCAGGCGCTATTTCTGATGGCGCTATTTCTGACATATGACATTTAATACATCTCACATCCAATTTTCATTTATTATATTTAGAATGTTATGTGTAAAGTATGTATATATAATGTGTCATATATACTCTATATCAATATTAAATAAAGATTTGTACTGTAAGTATGCATGAACATATTTTTGTTATAAAAAGCATATTTTAAACTAATATAATTAAAAAGAATAATTATTTTATAATTGTAATATATATTAATTGCACACTGTATATCCACATTACATTATAATGTTTTTTTATTATACACATATTATGCTTCACGAGTACGTTTTTTTGATAATATATCAACTGTAATAACATGAAGGGGGTTATGTACAATATCAAGGCAAAGGTAGTGCAATTGTGGGGCAAGAAAGTATCACCATATGTACAGTATGAAACAAAACAATCCTATTGTTTTCAATGGCATTTATTCCTTTTATATACAGTATATTAAGCAAACTTGTTGCCCCAGAATTGCACTAATTGTGCCTGAATATATAACCACAAAAGTATTTCCCTTTTAAAGTGTCTGTAGGTTATGGTGGAATTGGAATAAGTTTCTGGCTATTGTGACTTTTAAATAATCCCCAAAATTTCATAAAATATAACCATGCTCACAGATCAACAAGATGTGTTATAGACTATTCAGGTGGTGTTGTACAGTATTCACCAGTAAATGTTTGTAAAATTATAATGAATTAAGAAAGAAATAGCTGTGTTAGTCCAGTTGCAATACTGTTTAGTAAATGAGTACTTCAGTATGAGGTGTTACCATTTTTATTTGGACTAACTATTGATATTAAAATTATAATGGCATGCTGTGTCTTCCACAATATTGCCATAAGTCGCAATTTAACTATTGAAATCACTCCAGATCTAATGCCAAATTGTCCTGTTCCACATTTAGCACATTAAGAAAACTCAGAAGAAGGTAGACACGTTAGTAGAGGTGTCATCCATACTTTTTTAAAATGTAAGTATTTCAAAGTTACTGTACCAGTGTGGTTTACCTAGTCTAAAAACAAATAAATGACATAAAGGTGGACATTTATATTTGTAAACGCAACATATTAACTTTTACTGTACACGTGAATCACACATTATTGTAAATGATTACATGCAGTAAATGTTCGTACTATAGAAAGCTGCGTAATGCCATTAATTAACATTGACTGACTTTTGAGCCATTGGAATGAGGAATGAGGATTGGATATTGCCTGTGTAATAATGCAAAAATAGAGCTAACACAATACCGCATAAAAAAGTTAATCTGTCATAAATTGAGGGTTCCATGTAGAAAGAAATGTTGTTCTTTAGTTCACGGTTATACACCTGCCTGGAAATAATGTTAAAAAAAAACTTACATTATACCAGTGGTTCCCAAACTTTTTCGGTTCAAGGCTCCCCAAGGCGATCAGGATTTTTCCACAGCGCCCAAAGTAAAAACAAAGTTGTATATACATACCTAACAGTTGCAGTGCGCAGTTGGTGTCTCTCTCACAAAGACTCTCACTCTCTCACACGACTCTCACACTTTCACACAGACTCTCACACTCTCACACAGACTCACACTCTCACACACTCTCACACTCTCACACAGACTCTCATACAGACTCTCACACAGACTCTCACTCTCACACTCTCACTCTCACACTCTCACATTCTCACTCTCACACTCTCACACAGACTCTCACACTCTCACACAGACTCTCACACTCTCACACAGACTCTCACACAGACTCTCACACTCTCACACAGACTCTCACACAGACTCTCACACAGACTCTCACACAGACTCTCACACACTCTCACACACACTCTCACACACACTCACACACACACACTCTCACACACACTCTCACACACACTCTCACACACACACACACACACACACACTCACACACACACACACTCTCACACACACACACACACACGCACGCACGCACGCACGCACACACACACACTCACATTCTCACACAGACTCTCACACTCACTCTCTCTCTCACACTCTCACACTCTCTCACACTCTCACACTCTCACACAGCCCGCACCCCTCCCGCCTATGTACACACAGGCAGACAAGTGGACATTTATATTTGTAAACGCAACATACAGCTAAACCCCGTTATAACGCGCCTCGTTATACCGCGATTCGGTTATAACGCGGTTTTCCCGTGGCTCCCGTTTTTTTAAAAAAAACACTGCACACACTGCACACACTCACTGCACACACACTGCTCATTGCTCACACTGCCACACTGCACACACACTGCACACTGCACACACACTGCTCATTGCTCACACTGACACACTGCACACACACTGCTCATTGCTCACACTGACACACTGCACACACTGCACACACACTGCACACACACTGCACACACACTGCACACTGCACACACTGACACTGCACACACACTGCACACACACTGCTCATTGCTCACACTTCACACACTGACACACTGCACACACACTGCACAGTGCACACACACTGCTCATTGCTCACACTGCACACACACTGCTCATTGCTCACACTGCACACACTGACACTGCACACACACTGCACACACACTGCACACTGCACACACACTGCTCATTGGACACACTGCACACACACTGCACACTGCACACACACTGCTCATTGCTCACACTGCACACACACTGCACACTGCACACACACTGCTCATTGCTCACACTGCACACACACTGCACACTGCACACACACTGCTCATTGCTCACACTGCACACACTGACACACTGCACACACACTGCACACACACTGCACACTGCACACAATTATTATATAGAAATAAACAGACAACTGCACTTTAACAGATGTATTTTGCCTGTACAACGTCTTGTGACTTTTGTTTCACAAAGTTAAGGGGGTGGGAAGTCATTGTGCTGTGGGGGTTGGGGGGTGGCGGGGCCCTGCGCTGCGGCTACGGCGGGCCCTGTACTGCGGCGGGGGGGGGGGGTTAGCGGTCTGTGTGTGTGAGTGCGAGTGCCTGTCTGTGTGTGTGTGTGTGAGTGCGTGAGTGCCTGCATGTGTGTGCGCGCGTGTGTGTGTATGAGAGCGTGAGTGCCTGTGTGTGTGTGTGTGTGTGTGTGTATGTGTGTATGTATGAGTGCTCCAGCCCGAGTCCGTGGAGGGAGGGGGGGGGGGAGAGTAGCGGGTCCCTCCTGCAGCCAGTGGAGGGAGGGACCCATAGAAATGAACAGCACTTGTGTTACCAAAAGATGAAGATGCTAATCTTGGCAATGAGGCTAGGCAGATTTCTGTACCAAAGATAGATTACATGTCAGCAAGATTGTCATTTGTTGTTAAATACCCCACACGTTGCACATAGTGTTAGCATATTAAAGCGAGGCCTTTTTACCATGCTTAAGTTCTAAATACCTGGTCCCTCCTGCAGTCCGGGGAGGGGGGGGAGAGTAGCAGCTCCCTCCTGGAGTCCGGGGAGGGGGGGGAGAGTAGCGGGTCCCTCCGCTCAAGCCACGCCCCCCCTCCCTGTCAAACCTCCCACCTCCCGCTCCGGCTCTTACACTTACTTACACACACACTCAGACACTTACACACACTCACAGACACTTACACACACTCACACCCACATACACACACCCATATACACACACACACTTTCTCTCCCATATATACATACACACACACACTCTCTCACTCTACACAGACGGGGGGTGGGGCCGGAGCAGAGGAAAGGCCGCGACCAGCACCACCACCCGCTCCCCCCCCTCCTCCCGCGCAGGCAGCGGGAGCGCCAGGGACAGCGGTGGGGAGAAGAAACCCCCCGCTACCACCTCCATGCAGGCAGCGGGATCTGAGGTAAGCGGCGACCTGAGGGACATCCCCGCTCCCATCTCCTGCCCCGTGGCCTGTCCCGCGGTGACAGGGGGAAGCGGGGACAGGAGGGACATCCCCGCTCCCATCTCCTGCCCCGCGGCCTGTCCCGCGGTGACAGGGGGAAGCGGGGACAGGAGGGACATCCCCGCTCCCATCTCCTGCCCCGCGGCCTGTCCCGCGGTGACAGGGGGAAGCGGGGACAGGAGGGACATCCCCGCTCCCATCTCCTGCCCCGCGGCCTGTCCCGCGGTGACAGGGGGAAGCGGGGACAGGAGGGACATCCCCGCTCCCATCTCCTGCCCCGCGGCCTGTCCCGCGGTGACAGGGGGAAGCGGGGACAGGAGGGACATCCCCGCTCCCATCTCCTGCCCCGCGGCCTGTCCCGCGGCCTGTCCCGCGGTGACAGGGGGAAGCAGGGAGCGGAGGGACATGCCCGCTCCCATCTCCTGTCCCGCTGGATGAATATGCGCTAAAGCGCGGCGGCCATGTTTT
>NC_134484.1:358225051-358232656 GCF_040206685.1 Ascaphus truei
CCCCCCATCATTTTTATCTCCCCAGGCTGGCCCCCATGCCCCATATTATTCCCCCCCCCCCCATCATTTGTATCTCCCCAGGCTGGCCCCATGCCCCATCTTATTCCCCCCCCATCATCTTTATCTACCCAGGCTTGCCCCCATGCCCCATCTTATTCCCCCCCCCATCATTTTCATCTCCCAAGGCTGGCCCCCATGCCCCATCTTATTTCCCCCCATCATTTTTATCTCCCCAGGCAGGCTCCCATGCCCCATCTTATTTCCCCCCCTTCCCCATCATTTTTATCTCCCCAGGCTGGCCCCCATGGCCCATCTTATTCCCCCCCCCCCCCCGCCCCACCCCATCATTTTTATCTCCCCAGGCTGGCCCCCATGCCTCATCTTATTCCCCTCCATCATTTTTATCTCCCCAGGCTGACCCCCATGCCCCATCTTATTCCCCCCCACCATCATTTTTATTTCCCCAGGCTGGCCCCCATGCCCTGGCCCCCATGCCCCAACCCCACCCAATATTGGAGATATTTGTATGTTTATCTCTCAAGCAACTTTATGCATGGGTACATTTTATTGCCCTTAACACGTCACTGCAATGGAAGATTTAGCACTGTGTTGTTAATCTTATGTAATCCTTTTCCATGCTCATATAAATCTGTGAAAACCTCTTTTAGGACACGTTGCAATTTTGATATTTCCTTTTCTACTGTATTATTTAGCATTTGAATAGCACTTATGCAATCAATGTGAAATTGTTGTTGATTTTCTATAATATTGTTCATTAAGGATGAAAGGCTTGCCTCATTACCACCATTTCTATTGGCTATGTCTAGTGGTTTCTCTAACATATTGATTGATGTCCTTGCCATTTCAGAGATTCCAGAAGAAGAATTGTAATTTTCAATGCAAGACACATGAGTTGAAGCTTCATTTTCTGCACACATGAAATATAAAATAAAAAAAATCTAATTATTAAAACACATGTATATAAACAGTATGCCCACCAATATATGTTATGATTTTTTAATGTATTTTTTAAAGTTTATAGTTGTCCTATTATGTAAATTCATTAATTGCAATGATATGATTCAGTATTTAAACGTAGGTATATTCTTTAGCTCAAAGATTAAAACATTACTGTATATAAATAGTTTGTTTCATACGAAAATTAAAACATTTGCAAGGACCATTGATTCTCATTTAAATGGGCTGATATGATTACAGTGGATGTTAGGTATCCTTTTTTTAACATGCACTGTAATTCTTTTTTTGAGATAAATATTGTAAAATTTCAACAAATGTTTTTTTTTTTTATATAACTCATTCAAAGTATTGCATGTATATGTATATGATCCTTTATGGGAAAAGCAAATATGGCAATAATTAGGAAAGAGAAAAATACCCTATTGATGCACTCACCTATATAATACAAAAATAATACAATTTACTTGTCAAAAAATGGAAACAAGCTAATTAAAACCTAATTGATAGCACTACATATTATTATACTTGTAAAGTGGCCCACATGTTCTAGTATTTTCTTGTTATGTTAGTACATACATAATACAATACTGTCTATAGAAATGATAGATATATACAGGAATTACTAACAGTGTGTTAGGCTCAGGTAACTAACCTAATTCTGTGGTACATAACCGCTGTTATTATCATGAGTCACAAGCATTTGGAGTCATTTGAATACTTATGAAAGACTCCACAAACATATACATACAACATTCCTGGATATATCTATCATTATAGGTCGGTGGATACTAACATCCCCACCTCAGCCTCGTGGTCCTGTTCAGTTTGTGGGGAGAGCACGTCACATTGGCACACACACACATACTGACTTACGCACGCACACACACACACACACTGACTGATGCACGCACACACACTGACTGACGCGCGCGTGCACACACACACACTGACTGGCACACACACACACAGTAACGCACACACACACAGGGACGCACACACACAGTGACACACACACACACGAGGAATTCACAGTTACTTTAAATATAGAAGTGCAAATAGCTAAAACACGCATTCTAAGTCAAATTTCTTTGCGTTTTGGCACTGAAATTGTTTTGATTTTTAATTAAAAACATCACCATCACAAATACAAATTCTGTGACAAAACAGTGACAAAAGACAAAGACGTTTCACTTAAAATGCACGTGCTCGGCACACACACTTTTTTTCAAACTACATTCAGACATAATTTTTACTAGTCAGAGGGATCATTTTTCTACCCAGAGCACCTTTATTTTTTTGTACTCTTTTGTCTTAGTAGTTACTTTACCGTATATGTTCAATAAAGTAGGGTTTTCGTATATGCAAGTAATGGTAATATAACAAACAATACTACATAATGATGTGCCACATACATACTTCTGCCATTTCAATGTATTGCTACATGTGTAGTATCAAACAAAGCAATTCCAGAAATCTGTTCTGTCTGCAATGTGCCCTCAGTTCTTATATCTTGTTAAGTTAGTGCTGGAACTGAAGAAGGTTCTCCACCAGATGCCTAATACTCTTTTTTATGAAGACTTAATTTGTTTGGGGGGGGAACTGGGGGACTCAGGATGCTCAGATGCAAAGAAAGATTTTGGTGGTAGGGGACTCCATTATTAGGAAGGTAGATAGGGCAATCTGTTGCCATGACTGCATGAACCGAACAGTTTGTTGTCTCCCGGGTGCTCAGGTTCGGCAAATTGTGGATCGGGTAGAAATGCAAAGAAATGACGTCGCTGGGCTAATAGCCCGCAACGCACCGATATCAACATCACGTCTCCGACGTCACGGCGCCATGACGTTGACACTGCTTTGCTGTGATTGGAGGGTTTCAACCGACAGCGCGCTGAGAAACAAGCTCTGCTGTCGGTTGAAAATCCCAACACCTCAGCACGCCTGTGGATGCTCACGTGAGCCCCCTCTAAAGACATCCTCATTGAGGATGCAGGGGCTCAGAGCGGAGCGTCCGCGCGGCTCAGCACGGCTTCCCCCTGCTACGGACATAGCCAAAGTCTATGTTTGCATGCATAGTATCTGTTCAAATCTGGGGGAGAGAAAGAACCCCAAAGGAGAGCACTCAAACAGAAGCGCAAAACATAGTTAATCGGAGGGGGATAGTTGCAATGGTATGAGGAGTGAATGTATTAAAATTACTTTATTTGGAGTCTTGACTCAACTAAAATAGATAGAACGCTAAGTTGCCAGAGTGGATTAGACTCATAGTGAGCCAAAAGCGCAGCGAAAGTAAAATGTACCAGGTCTCATGTGTAAAGTGTTAGCTAGTACCCTTGATGATATATGCAGGGTAAAGCCAGATGACTCATTACGCCACTGGTATCTGTGTCAGCTAATGTAAAGCTACAGATATTACAACCTGTCGCAGGTGTAGCGTCACAGAGACAGGTGAGTGTATGTATTGCCTGCTCATGTAGGATAGCAAGATAAATACTCAAGGTAAGTATCCGTAGTGGTATACCAACAAAAAACCATAGGACAAACAGTGTTGTCGATAGCCAGTAGTAAGGCAAAACGGTACAAAACAGGTAAGTTGGTTGCTGCTAGTATCCCCAGAGGAGAGGGGACTGCTGCTGTGGAAGGACACCGTTACAGCAGTGAACAGGTTGCACACATTCAGTCAGCATGGCAGTGTAGTAGATGTCCTGGAGGGATATATCTACTTTGCATGCACAGATCAAACGTCTACTGGTCCAGTGAGTAGAAAAAATAGAACAGTAGTACACAAGTAGTGTCTACTTACACTTGCAAAAATGATAAAACCGCATGAGACTCTGGTAGAATAAAAATGGCATGAACCGTGGTGGTGCTTAATAGCTGGTGCTTAATAGCCCAGCACCCACTTGCTAATGCCTGTGTAACAGGTATTGCCACAGTTGCTGCTCGAGATACTGATTATAAGCTTAATGCTTGTATCTAGCTCCGTGTAGGCTAGCTAGTGTGGGCTTGGACGAGCTCCGATCACGAGCGTTGGTCCCGCCCCCTTGACATGATAACGTCACTGCCGACGTACGTTTCGCTATGGCTAAGCTTTCTCAAGGCTGGGCGGGGCTTGTGTACTGCCCCCACCTTTTATGGAGGAGCGTGAGCTCTGATAGGTTAGTCAGTTCCCTATTCTGGTACTCTGGCTAAGTGAATAGCATGCGTGTAGTAAAGGATACGATCACTATGCTAAGTAGAGGCGTGCCTAAGCCCCTGATGTTCAGTCTAAGTGCTGTTATTTGTCAGAGTGAATACAAGCCACAGTGGACTTCGTGCACAGCACATAGGATTGGCACAGTACTGGTAATGATGTACTGTTGAAAGTGGGCCGGTATACCCATCTCAGTGCTGCAATAGGTATACTTAAATACTTTCATTCCATTGGGCTGCATAGATAGCGCCTATAGGTAACAAGGCACTTATAGTTAGTGCACACTAGGGATGGACATACAGAGAGGGGGAATGTAAATAACAGTACATGGAGTGGGTGAACCCAAGTTGAGATGGATGCTTAGCTGAGGTGGGTAATAATGCTACAATAGCAAGCTAAATGAAGGGACTGAAGACAAAGCCTTCATTCAGACCTTTTGGGCTCAGGGTTTGTAGTGTATATATCCACCGGGACTCTATTTTCAGTAATTCCTGGTCCCAGTTACCCTTCTGATGCCCATGGAAAGCTAGTCTATGCCCTTAAAGGTAAGTGCTGTGTGGTCACCCCGGTGGTGCTCATTGACATGCCTAGCCACCGGAGTGTCCACACCATTCCTAATGTTTCCCAAGTGTTCAAGGACACGGACCCTAAAGGCTCGTCTGGTTTTCCCCTATATACTTTTTTGTGCATACACATTCTGCCATGTAGATGACTCCTGGGGTTTTGCAGTTAATAAACTTTCGTATATTAAACGTGCGTGTATTGTCCCAGTTATTAAACGTTTTCGCGTTTACTATGACAGAGCATGCTTTGCAATTTTTGCAGCTGAAGCTGCCTGATGGTTTCTGGGGAAGCCAGGTTTTGTTGACGGGGGCCTCAAAGTGACTCCTTACCAGCCGATCTCGTAGGTTCTTAGACTTACGGCTGGTCATTTCGGGGTACGGTTTAAGCACTTCATTGAGGTCCTCGTCAGCCCTAAGGATGTGCCAATGTTTGTTAAAGGCACTCCTTGCTTGGTTCCATTGCTCATTGTATGTGCCTATGAACCTAATAGTGTGAGTGGATCTGTTCTCCATTTTATCTTTTAACAGGTCCAGCCTCGGTGTATTTCTGGCTCTCTTGTAAGCTTTTTGCACCATATTTCTTGAGTACCCACGTTCCAAGAATCTCTCTTTCATCAGTGAGGCTTGTTTCTCGAACTCTGTATTGTCTGTACAGTTCCGTTTGATCCGTAGGAACTGTCCTACAGGGATACCTTTAATAAGGTTAGGTGGATGGTGACTGGTAGCCCTCAAAAAGCTTTTTGTCGCAGTGCTCTTTCTATAAATGGTGCTACTAATCATCCCTGTTTCTCTGATTTGAACAGTGAGGTCGAGGAAATTAATTCTATCTGGACCTATCTTATAAGTGAGTTTCAAGTTATTTGAGTTCTGGTTCAGTCCATCGATGAAGGTCTTGAGGAGGTCAGTGGATCCCCTCCACATCAAGAACACATTATCGATGAATCTGTACCACATCTCAATATGGTCCGTGAATGCCTCATTTGACTCACCAAAAACCACTTCCGCCTCCCACCATCCCAGGTACAGGTTGGCATAGGATGGGGCACATTTGGTCCCCATCGCTGTGCCCTGGGTCTGGTGGTACAATTTGTTGTTGAATAGGAAGTAATTCTTGGTGAGTACAAAATCAAGGAGTGTGACCAGAAAGGTGCTATCATCCTTAAATGATCCCCCCCTTGCTCTCAGAAAATACGATACAGCCTCTAAACCTTTAGAGTGTGGAATCGAGGTGTATAGTCCTTCCACATCAAGTGACACTAAAATAGTGTCTGCCGTCACCGTGATATCATTAAGTTTATTCAGGATATCCTTTGTATCCCTGAGGTGAGATGGGAGGGCTGTTACAAATGGTCTTAATATTTGGTCAATATAATCACTGGCATTTTCTGTAAGGTTCCCAATGCCAGAGACAATGGGACGTCCCGGGGGGGTACCTTTTTTTATGTATTTTATAGTATCTGTACAAGCATATTATAACTTGTTTAGGCATTCAGCCCCATAGGAGGAATCCACAATTGGTTTCCCCCAATCTAAAATTGTAATTGTTTACCTCAGCCTTCTTTTTCAATTACATCTTCCTTTATAACAACAGCTAAAACAGTTAATACACCAGTTCACTCTGTTACCTCTCTCACCCCCAACTGTACTGTAGTATCTTTGGACTCCAGCAGAACATGGAGCATTGCGCAGTAATCATAAAAAATAATCCACTATACAATATACATTGTTCTGTCTTTTAAATGCCACTATACCCGTGCCTGACAAGCCATGATATTTCATCATATTTGAAGATATATCTCCACTAGTTCTGAAATCAATGACAAGCATTCATAGAGCGAGAGTCAAATCTATAAAGTTTGTTATTAAAAACTGATGAGTTGTCTAAATAATTATAAGTCATTGCCCTCTCTCCTGATAGTAGTGTCGTTTAATAATAGATGTGGAATGATTTGGAGACAACATACTGAACAGTAAATTAAATTCGTTTGAATAATACACATGTCCAAAATCTTGCATATACCACATCACTGTCACAACAGTAAACCAACAGGATGACTTGTCATGAAACCATGAAACCAAAATGTTGTAGTGTTTGTTAGTTCAGCCAATTAGTATTTTTTGTGAACTTCTCAGTAGATTTTACATTGAAATAACGACGAGGACAATTACTGCATATTCTTTATTCTTTATATAGATACTAGCTGAGAGACCCGGCGTTGCCCGGGATGTAAATGCGTAATAGGTAGTATTATTTATAAATCGTGGAACAATAGGTGAGTATTTGTTGTAAAGGTTGGATAATAATGTTGAAAAGAAAGATGGAATAAAATGTAATACGATGTTGTTTAAAAATGGTTTATTGTAAACACACCACAGTACAATGTATATTTTGGTGACATAACAGATGTAAAAATGTGAGGCGTGTGTCCTGCTAGGGTGTGAGGCGGCAGGTGGCGCGTGGGTTGTGAGTGCTGTCTGTGAGTTGGGGGCCTGCTAGGGTGTGAGGCGGCGGGTGGCGCGTGGGTTGTGAGTGCTGTCTGTGAGTGGGGGTCCTGCTAGGGTGTGAGGCGGCAGGTGTCGCGTGGGTTGTGAGTGCTCTCTGTGAGTGGGGCTCCTGCTAGGGTGTGAGGCGGTGGGTCAGTGATGTCGGTGCGTAGGGGCGGGAGGCAGCACACCACAGTACAATGTATATTTTGGTGACATAACAGATGTAAAAATGTGAGGCGTGTGTCCTGCTAGGGTGTGAGGCGGCAGGTGGCGCGTGGGTTGTGAGTGCTGTCTGTGAGTGGGGGTCCTGCTAGGGTGTGAGGCGGCAGGTGGCGCGTGGGTTGTGAGTGCTGTCTGTGAGTGGGGGTCCTGCTAGGGTGTGAGGCG